>NW_022987610.1:1079270-1248057 GCF_902827165.1 Trematomus bernacchii | reverse complement strand
GGCCACTTTTTCCCCTCTTTTCTGGCCCTAGAAAATTGTGGTTCTATCGGGGGCCAACAAACAGGGCTGAGTCGGGCTGAGTATGCTAAACTAGAGAGAGGAGCGCTGGCAAGAGGGCTAGAACTACAACAAGATGGACATATTTGACCGTGATTTAATTGTAATACACGTTTCAAAATGATGCCGAAGTAACAACATACTGATACCGGTTAGTAAAAACCATGAATTAATGCTTTGTCTGTCTGCAGACAGACGGCAGGCGAAAAACCTTTTAAAATTCGTGTTTTTCTAGATGGAGATTGGCTAAGCTAACGCAGTATATGCCCCGACCGTCCACACTCACAACAACGGCCTATACAGACATAAATTAAGCAGCGACTGTATTCACCATGACACAGGCAGTCTGTGGTGTGTACTTGTTTAACTTTTGTCGAGTTTCTGAACATATATAAGGAGCTGTGAGCTCTGAGTGCTCACAGCTAACGGCTGTGTTGTGTTTCTGGATTTCTCATTGAAGATGACGTCACGGCTCCGCCTACACTGCGTTACTACCCAGTTCCTAAACTGTAATGGAAGCGCAGCATGAAGTGAGTCGGCCCTGTTAAGGCCCAACGCGGCCAAGCCGTACCGAGCCGTACCGAGTGTGGCCGAGGCCGACCGTGTAGTGGAAATGCGCCATTAGTGGGGCACAGCAGCATCAGATCTGCGGCTCGGATGAACGGCGGGGTGGTGATATTTGTGGACACCGAAGAGAAAGCGAACAAGGTGGTGGAGACCGGGATCGTTGTTAACGACACGTTCATTTCCGTGTCTCCACTAACCACTCCTGCTACAAAGATAACAATCTCAAATATCCCGCCGTTCATACGGGATGACTTCCTGGTGAGAGAGCTGTCTAAGCACGGGAAGATAGTGTCCTCCATCAGGAAGCTGTCCTCGGGCTGCAGATCTCCACTGCTAAAACATGTTGTGTCTCACAGGAGAAGTGTCCTCATGATCCTCAATAAGAGAGACGAGGAACTCAATCTGGTGCTAAGCCTGAGAATGGATGATTTTAATTATGTTTTGTTTGTAAACTCGGGGACTGCCAAGTGCTTCGGATGCGGGGAGGAGGGGCACTTGGCCAGAGCGTGTCCGGGGAAAAATAAAAAACAGGGGGAGGAGGAAAAAAATGAAAAACAGGGGGAGGCGAAAAAAAATAAAGAACAGGAGAAAACTCCAGAAGAGACTCCTGATGAAATGACAGCAGCGGGAAACCCCACTGAGGGGCCCCCGGAGCAGGGTGAGGGTTCCTCAAAGCCCCCAAAGCGGGCTGAGAGTCCCTCAAAGCCCCCAAAGCAGGGTGAGGGTTCCTCAAAGCCCCCAAAGCGGGCTGAGAGTCCCTCAAAGCCCCCGAAGCAGGTTGAGGAAAACTCTGGGGAAAAAAAGACTAATGGGGAAAATAATGAAAAAAGCGACCTTTGTGTTGATGTGGGACAAAAGGTCGTCCCTAAAGAAACAGTGGAGACGGCAGAACTCTCTGCATCTGCTGCATTCAAAGAAAACATAGAAGCTCAAGTTTCTACAAAAAAAAGAAAACAAAAACAAAAAGAGAAAGAGAATAGCTCTCAGGCCAAGAAAGTGGCAGTGAGTGAGGAGGGGGAGAGAGAGGAGGGGAGAGAGAGGAGGAAATGGTGGTGGAGGAAGAGGAGGTGAAGGAGGCAGAGGAGGAGGAAAGTGAGGAAGATTTGATGGAGGAGGACGAGGAGGATGAAGAAGATGAGGAGGAAGAGGGCTGTGCTGAGGCCAGCCAGCCTCTCACCGACTCACAATTAAAGACTTTCTTAGAAAAACTAAAAACAAGAGAGGAGTAAAAATAGAAGAGTTTTTTACAGACAAGAGCTTGTTTGTATAGTCTGTAAAAGCTCAGATGCATCTCTTCACTGACAAGGAATGTTTCCGTTTGAAGGTCCTGAAAATGAAGATACAGAAAGAGATTTTAAATGAAGAGGAAAATAACATGTACGGCACTTAGTATGCTGGGTTTTACATACGTGTTGTTTTTAAGCGGTGTGTCTCTCCTCACATCCTTTTTAATGAGTGATTTTAAAGTCTGCACTTTAAATGTCAATGGAGCTAGGGATGTGGGGAAGAGGGCTTGTGTTTATGAGCTTTTAAAAATAAAAAAGGTCAATGTAGCAATGCTACAAGAAACGCACAGCGACACTTTAAACGGGACAGACTGGAGGAGGGAGTGGGATGGGGAGGTGGTTTTAAGTGGTCTTAGCAGCACCAGTGCAGGAGTGGCAGTCCTGTTTGCTAAAGATTTTATCCCCAAGTCCCACACAGTGGAGGAAAGAATAAAGGGCAGACTGTTGGTGGTGAGAGCTAACTTTGAGCTTTTTAATCTGGTTTTTATCAATGTATACGCTCCTAATTCAGGTCCTGCCAGAGTTCAGTTTTTAAACGAGCTCAGCGCTGTTTTAAGTGAGTGTGAACCAGAAGAGTTTTTATTTTTAGGGGGAGATTTTAACTGCACACAGAACGACGAGTTAGATAGGAACCATAGGGAACCTCATGCTGCATCCAAAAGAGCCATGACACAGTTAATAGCAACACATAGCGTATCAGACATATGGAGAGAGCATCACACACATCACAGACAGTACACATGGGTCCACTCTAGGGAGAACCTTTTATCAATGGCTAGGCTAGACAGGTTTTACTGTTTTAAGCACCATTTGAATGTTTTTAAAAAGTGTGCTATATTGCCTGTTGGTTTCTCTGACCACTCCCTTGTATTGTGTGATGTTTTTATTGCCAACATAAAAAGCAAATCTGCGTAATGGCATTTTAACACTGCTCTGCTTTTAGATACACATTTTAGAGAGGTTTTTATTTATTTTTGGAAAGGTTTTAGAGAAAGGAAGGGGGAGTTTAACTCATTGAAGCAGTGGTGGGATTGTGGGAAAGCCGACATCAAGCAGCTTTGTCTTCAGTACACTCTCAATGTTTCTCGTGACATCACCAAGTCTATGAGAGATCTGGAGATGGAAATAGTGGAACTGCAGAGCTATGCAGAGTCCACAGGAAATCCAGGTTGTATTGAAGACCTAAAATCTAAAAAAGCCATTTTGGCAGACCTGCTGGGTTCCAGAGCACAGGGGGCGCTGGTCCGGTCCCGATTCCAGAGCGCTTCCCTGATGGATTCACCAACAAAGTACTTCTTCAGTCTGGAGAAGAAGAACGGGCAGGGCAGGCTGATCCATGCTCTGAAGTCAGCAGGAGGGCAGCAGCTGACAGGAAACAGCCAGATCCGGCAGAGAGCGGTGGACTTCTACTGCGACCTCTTCACCAGTCAGTACACCGAAGATGAGGGAGGTTTTAATCTGTTCTGCAGGGGCCTACTAACAGTCTCTGAAGAGACAAAAAAAGAGCTGGACGGGCCCCTGACTGAGGAGGAACTGTGTGCAGCACTCAAGAGCATGCAGGGGGGAAGGCCCCTGGAATAGATGGCCTCCCCCCAGAGTTTTACAAGACATTTTGGGACTTTTTAAAAGAGGATCTAATGGACCTTTTTAATGAAAGTTTTAATGACTCTTTCCTCCCTCTGAGCTGCAGAAGAGCTGTTTTAACCCTCCTTCCGAAAAAAGGTGACCTACAGGAAATAAAGAACTGGAGGCCCGTCTCTCTGCTGTGCACCGACGACAAGCTGTTGTCCAGGGCCCTGTCCTCCAGGCTGAGGAAGGTGATGGACCAGGTGGTAGACCGGACCCAGACCTACTGTGTGCCCGGCAGGTCAATTGTTGACAATGTGTCACTAATTCGAGATATTTTGGAAGTCTCTGGTTCATTGGGTTTCGACACTGGTCTGGTTTCATTGGACCAGGAAAAGGCTTTCGACCGGGTTGAGCACCGTTACCTGTGGAAGGTGTTGGAGAGGTTCGGCCTCAGCCCGGGCTTCATCGCCATGATAAAGGTGATGTATGTGAACATTGAGAGTGTGCTTAAGATAAATGGCGGTCTGTCTAGACCTTTTAATGTGACCAGGGGGATAAGACAAGGCTGCTCGATGTCAGGTATGTTGTACACACTGGCAATAGAGCCCATGCTACACAATATCCGCTCTTTTAATGAGGGCCTGTTTTTACCTGGTTTTGATACACGTTTTATTTTATCGGCCTATGCAGACGACATCATTGTGTTTATAAAAAATCAACAGGATGTTTTAAAGCTAGGGCAGGTAGTGGATACTTTTCAAAAGCTCTCCTCTGCAAAAGTCAACTGGGCCAAAAGTGAGGCCCTAGCAGTGGGGGAGTGGACTGGTGGCCTCCCTCAACTCCCAGGTGGGTTGACTTGGAAGAGGGGTGGCATCAAGTATTTGGGGGTCCATCTTGGAGATGAGGGCACACTGGGGAAAAACTGGGAAGGAGTTTTAGAAAAGGTGGAGGGGAAACTAAACAAGTGGCGCTGGTTACTTCCCCACATGTCCTACAGAGGCAGGGTGTTGGTCATCAACAACCTGATAGCATCCAGCCTCTGGCATAAGCTCAAGTGTGTGGACCCCCCCGCTGGTCTTTTAAAAAAGTTGCAAATTATTATTTTAAATTTCTTTTGGGACAAGTTGCACTGGGTTCCTCAGTGCACGCTGTACCTACCAAAGGAAGAGGGGGGGCAAGGGTTGGTGCACCTAGAGAGTCGAGCAGCTGCTTTTAAACTACAGTTTTTACAAAGATACCTGACAGGAAACGATGATGTCGTCTGGAGGCCGGTAGCCAGCACCATTTTAAGGGGGGTAGCAGGCCTGGGTTTGGATGCGTCATTGTTTTTAACAAACTGTGATTTTACTCGTGTGTGTGTTTTGCCTCCGTTTTACTTAAGGACTTTTTAAAGTATGGACACTTTTTAAATGGGCCAGAGTGGGTCCCGCAGCATCTCTGTTCTGGCTCCTGGAAGAGCCTCTGGTGTGGGGGGCCCGGCTGGACGTCCAGGACAGCAGCACACCTGCACTCACTGAGAGACTTCGGTCCGTTGGGGTCGTGAAGCTGAGGAACATCGTGGATGCTGCAGGTCCTGGACTCCACAACACCGAGGCCGTGGCCTCTCTGCTCGGCCTGAAGTCGGCCCGCCACACCAGAACCATCCTGAACGAGTGGACTAAAAGGCTAACTGATGATGAGATGGAGATGCTGCGGGAGTATTCTAACAGGAAGGAAACCCCTGACGAAGGGGACCCTTTTCCAGACATTGGGATTTTAGCAGACCAGGATGGACTAGAACCCAGAACTCATTCAGACATTCACATGCAGAATGGAAAAGGTTTTTATAGACTCTGCACTCTGGCCCTGAACAAACAGAAACTAAGTGAGAGGAGAGACACGGTGTGGAAACAGAGGCTTAACGTCCCGGGGGGCTGTGAACCTGTATGGAGGCTCTTCTACAAACCTCCACTGAACAAGCGGTCTGGAGACCTGCAGTGGAGGATCCTCCACGGGGCCCTGGGCGTTAGCGCCTTTGTGTCGAAAATAAACCCCACCGTGTCCTCCGAGTGTCCGTTCTGCACCGACAGAGAGACGATCACTCACTGCTACCTGGACTGTCACAGACTGAAGCCTCTTTTTAATGTTTTAAAAACTGTGTTTTTAGACTGTGGGGAGGTTTTTACAGAGACTGCTTTTATTTTTGGTGCTGGCTACAAGAAACAGAATGCAGGGAAGTGGGAACTGTTGAATTTTATTGTGGGGCAGGCAAAAATATCAATTTACAAAAGCAGGAAGAACAAAGTGAACAGTACAGCAGGTCAGCAACTCACTAACATGTTTTTATCTTTGGTAAAGGCACGAGTGAGAGTAGATTTTAGATTTCACTGTCTGATGAGAAGTATGGAAGAGTTTTTAAACCGGTGGTGTTTCACTACAGCTGTGTGCTCTGTGGTGGGGGAGGAGCTCGCTTTTAACTCTGTTTTTGTGTGAGGAAAAAAGGGGAATTCTTCTCTCAATGTATACAAGAAAATAGTTTTAATTGTTTGTTGAAAATCTAAATAAAAGTGTTTTTTAAAAATAAAATAAAAATCTCTCTCTCTCTCTCTCTCTCTGTGCTCGGGAACAGCTGATTGCTGCACAGCGATCAGCTGTCCCTCCCTCCCTCAAGGTGTGTGTGGGTGTGTCTGGGTGTTTCTCAATCGCGAGTAAAGCTGCTTCAGAGCCACTATTTCAAGCATACTATGTCATCGAGTGCCGCCGAAGTACTGTTCCAATCTCCAGCATACTTGGAAATCTACCGAGCCCGGCGTACTCCGTTTGGAGAAATATCGAGGCTGCACATGTGTAGACTCCGCGGTCTTAAAATCCCCACAATGCTTTGCGCACGGACCAATTTCCCCAAATCTGTGGCGGAAGATGTAAGGCGGGGCCTCTCATATGACGCACACCTGCACACTTGCTAGCCTGTTCCACCGTTTGTTTTCCAAATGTCAGGAAGTATTCTTGACTCGCTTCTGAAGCAAGATGCTCTGCAGACATGTGCTACCAAGCAAGCGTACTCGCGATTGAGAAACACCCTCTGTGTCTCATTCACTGTCCCTCAGGTTGTAGCAGATGCGGTGACTGCAGGCCAAATCAATTAATGCGGCATATATTGAAGGTGTTCAAAGTTGCACCGGTATGAAGCGCAGTGAGAACGACGCACCTGTCAGACCAGACCTTTATAGTCTATGTGTCAGACTAGCGAATGGGCACATTTAAATTTCAGGAGAATAATGAAGATGTTGTTCCACTCTCCGTTTCTCACGAGACCAGCGCGCTGCTGTTTACATTAGTGTGGACTGGACCGACTGAAACTGACGGCAAGGTTAATTATTGTGGAAGGATGGACCCCCATCCTGCAAAAAAAGGCAGCGAAATGTGCTAAAATCACTGATTTATTCAGAACCCCCTATGGTATAGAATGACGAAGCAGAAAGTAAGTGAGCGAACATTATGAGCCACATTTCTTTCTATATTGTAGCCTGTGTGACTGGAGACTATAAGGCTACACAAAACCCATGTTCTCCTTATTCAGTTCCACTATCAGATGATGCTGATGGCCCTGAGGGAGAGATGCAGGCAGAGCTCAGTGGACAGAACTGGCAGGTGCAGAGGAAACTGTTTCAATAGGCTATGTCTATGAAAACACTGAACAAAACAAAGGAAATGTAATGACAACAGTATAAGCAAGCTATGTTCATGTTCTCTCAATAAGTTACTATAGTTATTGATCAGAGTTTAATCCATTTGAGGTCCACCCCCAAATAAAACATGTTCACATGGAAAGGTTCCCAAATACATATGCACACCTTTTTTAACAATATCCTATGTCCATATGTTTCTATTTAAGTAGTAGATTCAAACTGTAGGGCTATCACTAAGGGCAGCAACGTTGTAAATATTGACGATACATCCAGCAAAACGCCCCCAAACAAAACTAGTAGTGGCCTGGCTGGGTGTATGATTCCAGGCCTGACCTATGGTCCCAGTCCGGCCCTGCTGACACATCACACACCCGTACACTACACACATTACTGATGAACTGATATCACAATTGAGTTACTCTCTTTAAATAAATATACTGTAATTGGAAAATAATCATGTGTGGTGTCCTTGTTTTGTCCGTCCTTGAGCCAGGGCTCCCTATTGTTGTATGTAGGTTATTCTTGGTTTTAGAATGAATTCAGTAATGGTGTGTGTGTAACACAAACATAATAAATCATTGGATAGTGTTTCTATATAATAGAAATAAAGTAATGTATTAAGACTCAGTGCAAGTTATTACTTTCTTCCTTTACTTGGCATTCTTCAAAAATACACAGACATTGCAGCACATCGTTTCACGTCTTTGTACAGCCTTTCTCAGTAGTAGAGTAATGTGTTGGCGAACCTTTGTTTCCTCCTGACAGCTCACTTAAAGGTATACTCAATTCAATTCAATAGCTTTATTAGCATGACCTCAGTTATAACATATAGTATTGCCAAAGCTCTGTATAGTTGCAACATCTATACAATATATATATATATATACAATATATATATACTCCCCCTTGTGGCCAAAGGGGGACACAACTCTTGTCTTCAGATATGCTTGAGTGCAGCAAAATGTAGCACAGTGACTATTTTGTCAACTAAACATCATAAAACAATACATATTTTAGTAAACGGGACATTATTATCTCCGCACATTAACTCTATATTTGCTAGAAAGACAGTCGAACCCGGTGCATTTCTCCTTCTGAATGTGGTGCACTTTTGCAAGATGTTTAGACAAATTGCTCGTGTTACCGCCCTTACATGCTAAACTCTTATTGCACTTTTGGTAACGAGCATTGTCAACATGGAGACGGGTAAAGTTTAACCACACCTCGGAGCGCGTTCTCTCCGCCACCTCCGCCGTGTGTGTGTGTTGCTGCATGTAGCAGCCGCGTGTGTGTATACTGGCCCGCCCCCTCGCACACAGACGGGGGAGAGAGATCTCTCGTCTGGATTGTAAAGATCGAAAATACTAAAAATAATCATAGACGCATTTTGCTGTCTTTTTGCATATTAGAAACGGAGTTGGCGACACTAAAACTGCAATATAATGTTTGTGTAGCAATAATACATATGACATATATTTTTTACATGTCTCTCTCCAGTACCGACCGATAACGTCGGAGCTTAATGGTACCACGGTCTTTAATAATTCAGCCCTGGGGCCCGTTTAATACCGGGGCTCAGTACCCATCCCTACACATGACTGGCTCGGCGGCCACAGGTTGTTTATCCTTGACAGTCGCACAGTGGGCACACACTGAGAGTCTTTAATATTCAGCAAATGTGTAACCCTAACCCTAACCCACTGCAGACCTCAAGAAGAAATAAGACTTTCATTCACTCACGGCAAAACTTACTTTACTTACTCATTTACTCACGGTAAGAAAATGCACTCCCTATTCCATTGGCATGAAGGTGGAATCTTAACTATATCCAGAATAAGTTTGATTGGATCCAGGCTAGAAACATGTTTATTTCTGCTGTAAAGTTGGGCATTTTAACATGGGGGTCTATGGAAATTGCTCCTTTCTGCATCCATCCCCTGTTGGCCACTAGAGGAACTGCAGTTTGTGGCACTTCCTTCTGGGCTTCCCGGCTCTGCGCTATAACGCACTGATTGGCTGTGGGTGGGCCAGACGTGCATGTGCCCACCATGGATGTATAATAAGAACTGGATACAGCGTGGGAGGCGGGGCCTCATTCATTCCTATGAGAGTTGCTCAATCGCGCATGATGACAAAATGGCCCAACTTTTGAGAGAGCGAAACGTCACAGATTACCCGGCATGCCTGAGAAGTACCCGTATGTGCGCTCATAGCGCATGCGCAACTTTAAACATGCCCCCCAAAATGCTCGTTCACATCAAGCACGTCAATTTGCGTACACGTAACAGCACCGCGCGTTCATGACAGCATGGTAATGGGTTGTTATGATGGATTTGATATTAACGACGAGGCGGCAGTTAGCAGCTAGCGGCTAGCTAGTAATTATGCTAATTTACACATCAGTCGTTATGTACTTTTATATTACGCTGATGTAACAGGATCTAGTGATATCCAAGCAACAGAGCTTAATTTAGCATGATACTTGTGTGGGTTGTAGCCTACATGAAACCACTTGGTAATATATAAAAATATATGTATTTTGAGTTATGATCAATTGTGATTTAAATCTTTATCATTGTTCATTGTATATGTAAGTTATTTATATGTATGTAAGTTTTGTCTCGTGTGTATGTACTGTTTGTGATCGTTGTTGTGTCCTCACTCGTGGCCTGCACCTTGACGTGGTGAGTGGGCTTTAAACTAAGACAGGCCATTTATGTTTGAAATATCATGCTAACAAACCTGCAATTACAGAATTGAATGATAGTGGTTATATATGTTCATGTCTTGCTGACATTATTTGTTATCCTTTTCCGCATAGCCTCTCAGATGGATTCCTGTTTCATCTGTTGGTGTGCCACTGTCCAGTGTCTGCCGGCTGGCTCCCTCTCAGAAAAGTGCCATCTTCTGTCAACAGGAAGAACTGAGCCTCCCAACCAGCATTCTGACCATGAGTCTGACTCACTAAATGAAGCTCAGCGCAAGTTCTTTCAGGAAGACTGGGTATGTATACATTCACTCCGCAGCTGCTTATAATCAGCTCATCACAGGCGTTCTCTTTAACCTAT
Source organism: Trematomus bernacchii (assembly GCF_902827165.1). Classification (NCBI taxonomy): domain Eukaryota; kingdom Metazoa; phylum Chordata; class Actinopteri; order Perciformes; family Nototheniidae; genus Trematomus; species Trematomus bernacchii. The sequence goes on along the minus strand of NW_022987610.1, from coordinate 1,237,842 downwards.
TACATTCACCTCATTCTCCAGCAGCCAATCACCGAGCTGCAGCCAAACTTTAAAATGGTTCTCCTCTCTCCTGCAGTCAGCTGTGATTTCAGGTGTTCATGCTGCCGCCCGCCTCCTCCCCATCCACCTCCTCCCCATCCACCTCTTCTCCACCCACCTCCGTTCATCATATCCAGAGCCAGGAGAGCTAATCCAAAGACCTCATCACACCTCCTCTTCATCCCATCTCCTCATCAAATCCAGATCTTCATCATCATCACCAGTGTCTAGACCCCGGGGAGGTTCCCTATATGCTCACGGCTGCATTTCCCCCTTTAGATATAAGATTTCAGGATCGGGGTCTAATCGCCAAAGACTTAACATTTATCATATGACATGTGTCAATAAATGTTCTTTAAACAAAATGAAGTCTCTCCTGATTTAACTGTCTGGACCCCATCCTCAACTTTTTTTCAAACCACAACATGCCTTCAGAGGGCTTTCCTGTTGATCATAATTGGTGGATCTTTTAATCTAATAATTGCAATCAATATTATATATATTACCTTTTGATCTATATAAATTGTATTTACATTTGTTGTCACTATTTTTTCCACCTAGTTCTACAATGCCAGCCATAAGAGGTATACATTTCTTATTTTTGTGAATTTCTATATAAAATGCTGATTTTCTACCTGAAAATGCTTATGTATTTTTAATTACATTTTCGTAGAGCTTTGACTTTTTCAGCTGAATAAATATTATAACTAGATGGTTTTGTTCAGCATTGCCAGCTTCACTTTTGAGCTTTATGTTGTGCCCAGCATTCTCCTGTGCTCTGAAATCAAAATGTGGATAAGCATAACACAACACTAAAATAAACACTACAATACAACTTGTTATTTGACACACACAAGGTTGTTCATTTGTGTGTATAAATATAAAACACAGGCTATATATATATATATATATATATATATATATATATATATATACATATACAAGTATAATTAATACAACTGTTAATTTGATTAGAGCTTTGACACATATATCTTTATTTATATATGTATAAGTATGACGACTTCCTCGGGCGATATCATGGTATAGCTAATTAATCTGGGTCAAAACGTGTTGTGCCCACATGCAAAGGTTGTAAACTCTGGTTTATCCCTGCGTGGTATTATAGTAATAGCAAACAGCAACGTTCAACTCCTTTAATGGTATATTGCAAGTGCAATAAGAAGCTACAGGGACGTTAATCTACGTCGGTAATATTAACTTTATTTAATACAAGATTTACATCATACAGCCCATGTAGTATAATATTTTACAAATGATGAATTACAGCAAACATGTGCAATATATCCATTATTACAGCTCCGTGGGCTGGCAGTAAGGCGATATGGGTCCGTTCTTATCCATGGGTAAAGATAAACTCATGTGGTGCTGAACACGTCACATCACATGAACGTGCCGGGCGGCGCGGTCCCGTGGGTTAGATGCGCGTTCATAATACAGAGGGAAATAACTCTCAGAATAACGTTATTAGCACATTTTTACAACTTGAGGAACGAATGTTTTTAATAAGGGCTATACAAGTGTTCATACTGGGTAGTTTATTTAGTTTAAAAAAAATTATCCAACGAGTTACAGACCACTCTTTCCCCATGTAAGTCAATGGGAAAAAGTGTTTCCGGGCCTGGCAACCAAAAGGAAGTGTAGTACCGCCGTTTGGCCAGCACGAATATTTTCATCAGAGTCCGGCGCACTTCCTGGGGGCTTGGTGCCCACCCACAGCTACGCCACTGCTACGCGGAAGTGTTTTCACTACTCGCGTATAAAAGCCCCGCCCCCACCTTCACAGCTGGTCGATTTCAACAGAGGAAAAGCGTCACATAAATGTAAGTGCTCACAGCTCCGTGGGAATTATTAGGCTTGTTTGAGACAAGCGAGACCTGCGCAGACCTGCGCAATTGCGATCAACTTGCTAGTGCGTTGCATGATGGTTAGTCATTTTGTCCGACTTGCTCTGGAGGCTCGCCTATATGAGACGTTGAAATCTCGCGGGACAAAGACGCCCGCAGACTTGAGAGCGAGGCGCGGCGAGGCGGCGCAGTTTCTCTCCACGGGCTGCGGAAGCGAGATGCTTGATGGGAAACGACTCGCTGGTATCTCGAGCTGAGCGCTCATTGGTGGTTTTTACCCCGTGCTGGTGATGAAACTCTCTATTGGCTCTTCACTGTTTATTCATCATTCAATTCATTCTATATTTTATTCTGTAGATTGTGTACATTACTTTCCACTTTACTGCTTTTTGCACTCCTGGTTAGAAGCTAAACTGCATTTCGTTGTCTCAGTACCTGTAATATGTGCAATAACAATAAAGTTGAATCTAATCTTGAGCAGGAACAAATGTATTTACTTAGTACATATAACACATTTGTGCATTCTTTATAAATGCAAACCGAGTCAAGCCGACTCCGGAGGTGGAGGTATGCACCTTAAAGTTGTCGTTGTCGTTTCCCTGCGACTAGTCCCTCCCACCAGGGAAGCATGGAGAGACGCAAGGAAACCACGAGAAGCAGGGAAATTAGTTTTAAGAGCAATGGGACGTCCTTTCCTCCGGAGCGTCACGTGAAGCGACGTCCGTTTGTGATGACACCGCACAGCTGATGTCTGACAGCAGCTCTGTCCCCGTTGTTTTCACACACACCCCCACCTCTGTTAGTACACATTTACTGACATAAACATTTGTATCATCTGTTGTAGAACCAAATACTGTATATTAAATAAAATAAGAACTCATTCTCAAAAAAGATAAACGCCATTCTTAAAATGTATAAACGAACAATAGTTTGATTAATATTGATTAGAGAGAAGAAAAATAGATATGTTATCTATCAAAACCCAGTTAGATTAACATTCATTGGATTGCACACTGTGTTTGTTTGTGTGGATATGTAGCAAATGAACATGTTAAATAGCACTTAATGACTGACTGAATGGAAATGACAATAAATGAAAATGTAAAACGAAAAAAGCGATCATGAAAATGTTTCCAATAAATGAATAAAATTATTTTTGACCACTTTGTTGTTCAGATATATCACATATTTGTAACTAAATGATACATTAATTGAAACAAAACACAGTATGAACTGAGGAGTGAGTCCCGTGAGTTTCATGTGTTTTCTTCACTCCGCTGGGAAACTCTGCTCTCATGTCAAGAAGCATCAGATCAGTGCATGCGCTGCATCGTCCAATCAGTGAGCGATACACAGTAAGGGGGCGGGGCGAGTGGCTGAGGATTTCACTGGAGGATGGTCCGGTGGTTCCTCGGTTATCTCTCCTCCGTTATCGCTCCTCGCTCCGCGATCCTCGCGCCTCGATCCTCGCTCCTCGATCCTCGCTCCTCGCTCCTCGGTCCTCCGGAACAAATAAGCACCGCCTCAAGATGGCGCAGAAAAATGAACTTCTGGTGAGACCGAGGAGCGAGGAAATGACAAATAAGTAACTTGAGATCGACCTTTAGTCCCTCCCACCAGGGATTCATGTAGAGAAGCAAGGAAACCACGAGAAGGGAGAGGAAGCGACGTCCATTTGTGATGACGCCGGCACAGCTGATCGTCTGACACACACAAACACCCCCCCCCCCCCCCCCCCCCCACCTGCTGTTTTAGACCCAAATAAAATAAAATAACTACTCATTTTCAAAAACAGATAAAAGCAATTCTTAAAATGTATAAACAAACACTATAGTTTAATATTTCTTTGAGAATAGAAAGAAAATAATTGAGAGAAGAGAAAGCACAACAGAAATATTGTGGTTTACATAAATGTGAACAGATGTTGCATTATCGTAACGGTATTGTTGTAGGCATAAACATAACATTAAGTAACGCCGGGTTACGTATTGTCACCCTTGTTATATTAACCGAGACAAAAATGTCCACTGCAAAAGACTTTGATAAAAACATTATATTAAAAGGTTTTTTTCACAACTTTTTTGGGTTCAATCTTTAAAGCAACTTCCGCCCTAATAGAAAATAAGGATTTTAACCCTTTAAATGAGAGATCAGTTCATCCAGCAGAACCTGCAGCAGGGGATTTGGTGCTCTCTGCAGGTGAACTTTTCACACCTGATGCACTTTTCTTTTTTTTCCCAGTGCACATCCAGTGCAAATGTGATGATTCAGGCTGTGCAAATCTAGAATAGGTCTGAATTCCCCTGTTTTCCTGAGAACCAGGAAATACACGGAATAAAGACCCTTCTCTCTGTGCTGAGGCTGCACAACAGACACAGCCTGTTTCTGCACCAGAGCCTGAATCTCTGCTGAGAGGAAACCCATCTCCTCCTGGGAAGACAGATTTACCTCTCGCATGCCCATAAAAGGAGGTGGGATGCTGCAAAACTGGAGTGAATAGCCCCGTTTCAGCGTCCTGTCCATCCACCTTGTCAGTACACAGCTGAGGTTCCATTCCCCATAACATTGTGTTAATGGGCAAGCCCTCAGCTGTGGGGCCGCAGCTATAAAGCTGTGATACTCTCTGATGACCCGCTCCGCCGCAAAACTCCCCGTAAAGGGGAGATTCGCCCGTGGGGGGTCGAAGCAGAAAGGGCCGATTATTTATTGAGGACCCTGAACGCACCGCCGCACGCTCCCTCGTAATGCTATTTTCCTCACTATGGAAAACAGTATTAACCGGAGCTTTTACAGGCGTAGTGTGTTTTACTAAGGCCACTGAACGCACCGCCACGCGCCTCTTTACAAGTGCGGGCGTTGCTATCATGCAGTTTCCACTCAGAGAAAAAAACGGCAGATTTTCCACTGAGGTACCTGAACGCACCACGGCACGCTCCCGTGAGAGCGCGCGCTCCGCCATAATGCTGCTTCCTCTTAGGCCCCGGCTCCACGAGGACAAATACGGGTTGAATCCGCATATTTCTCATGCGTATAGCCCTCTAAGCTCGACGACGCCGTAAGGGAAACGTAGAAACAGACCCCGCAAACGACAACGGGTCCAAAGGTGGATAGATCTGGGAACGGAGCGCTCTGGGGGGTCCAACGGGGCCGTGGAGTCGCCTATACGGTCATTCGTTTTCATAGCCCCGCCTCTCCCCGCCTCTCCCCACCAGATTCAGATTCAGATTATTTATCTTTATCTCGATATGAACATAAACGCGAGTGAAGTCTAATCTGACAGGACGGAGACACGCAGCTCCTCCGGCTGTGAAGCAGCACACACTTCAAATCAGATCACCACCCTTAGCTATTTTAATTACCTCTCAAACTACCTAAACTAGTTATAAATATGTTTATTTTTACTGTCGGGTTTACTTACTGGATCAGCTGCTGCATGAGGAAGCATGAAGATTTAAACTTTAACACACATTGACCGGCGAAAAACTCTGCGCGGTTCCCTCCGCCCCCACCGCGGAGAAAAAACAGAAGTGCAGCCATGACAACCATTCTTCTTCGCTGCTTTTGTGGAGGAAGTTGCTGCTTTTGTGGAGGAAGTTACAGCGCCACGTACAGGTTCGGCATATGTACTGCAGCTTTTCCAGCGTTTGGATGTAAACGGAGCCGTCTCGTGGAGCTTGACACAACCCGGTGTATATTGCGTGGGGACGGAAGGTTTTTTGCGGTTGCATTGGCGTTACTCCGATGCGTTTTGCCGTATTTGTTCTCGTGGAGCCGGGGCCTTAGAGAGAAAGAGGCATTTAATCGGAGCTTCTTCTGTCCATGAACGCACCGTGGCCCGCTCTCGAGGGGGGGCCGTCATAATGCTATTTCCCTCACTATGGAAAACAGCATTTAACCGGAGTTCTTACAGGTGTAGTGTGTTTTACTAAGGCCCCTGAACGCACCGCCACGCGCCTCTTTACGAGTGCGGGCGTTGCTATAATGCAGCCCCTATCACTATAGTGAACAGCATTATTTGGAGTCTTAGCCTCAGGCATAGAATGTTTTCTAACAGAAAAACGTTGGTCATAATGTCCCTGTACCCGCACCGCACTATAACAGTGCTGTCTGCGGTTTATCACTCACCTGCGCACTCCCACTAGCCTCCTCCCTAACGGGAGCTATAGCTGGGGCGGCGAATGGGGAATTTGTACAGTCATCAACATGTGCAAGTGTATTGTGGAAACAAAGGACACTCAGACTTGGATACAGATCAACACCATCTTTATTTTAAAAGTTTTGACAGAGATCTGGGCATTAAATAGGCAGTTAACTCCGCGAAGATGGAGCTCCCCACCCGGGTGCTCTGCTGTAGCGGAGCCTGCCTCGGTTGGGCAGCCCCTCCCCGTGATTGCCGGTATGCCGGTTCCACGGGGTGGGCCGTAGAGGTGGAGGGTGCTGCAGCTACGGGACCCCCGTGCCGGCGCCTCTCCCTCCGCTTCACTGTCGTACTACGCTCCCTCCTCTGCATGGCATGCGAGGCGGGCTCGTAGCGGAGCCTGAGGAGGAGCCAGTGATAGCATGCGGCTAAGCTGGACTCTCTCCTCCTCTAGGCGGCTGACTGGGTGACCGAGGAGACCGACCCAAAGAGCCCCTCCGTGGACACGGGGGCTCCGAGGAGATCTTCTCGGTCCTTCTTAGATAGGGCCGTGAGCCCTGGCCACACGTGACGAGACGCCACTGTGGCCAGGGAAATCATCCGCCCTGCTGCGGTGGCCACGCCATAAAGCAGATTACTCATCTGACTAACAGCGTGGTCCGTATAATCGCTCTCGTCCTGAGACGGGAGGGCGGGGGCGTCTGCCTGAGGGTGATCAGGAAGACGCCAACACGCCAAGATTATCGAGGCCTTCGTTTTAAATGGCTGCTGCCATGTCGCCTCCACACACCGCCATACCCCTGGCAGCTGGGGCGAAACAAAGGTCGGCTGCACCGGATGCACCGGGCCATAAACCCCCGATCTCAGGCGGTTTACAGGCCTCGGTGGCAGCGGTGGGGGGAGCGGTAAACCTACACGCTCCGTCGCCAGAGTCATCACCGCTGGGAAATCCATCCGTGCAGAGCTGAGAGTTGGACCTCCGGAACCGGGGCCGTCTGGCCCCACGGCAGGGAGAACCGGAACGATGTTACCTCGCTTCCCGAATCGCCCATGTCCACGACGTCGAGATCCAGCTCCTCCGACTCCTCCTGCGGGGCAATCTTCTCCAGGAAGTGCTGCCCACGATGCTCCCTCGTGCGCCGCGGGATCGCCTGGCAGGCCGAGCACGCCGGCGTTGAGCCCATACCGTTCATCGCGTGGTCGGGCCCCAAACACGTGAAGCAGAGGGGGTGCGGATCGACTCCTGAAATCAGGTTCGGACAATTCGGGCAGGTCCTATGGTCCACCATACTCTCTCTCTATTACTTTCACTTCAATACGTCTTACGTCTTCTGTGGAATCACTTCCGCTTAGCTGAAGAGAGAAAGGATAGCAGTCAGGAGGCGAGGCCTCCTTTTATACGGTGTGATGCGCGCGCATTCAGGTAGGCCCGCCCTGGGCCGGCTACGTCTATAGAAGTCTCAGTGGGAGAATGCACGCGGGATAAGGTAGTACCCATAGAGTCCAGTAGAGGGCGGAGCCTGTGAGAGATATAACTGGCTTGAGCGCAGTGGCGTTTTCTCCCGGAGGCCAAGGGAAGACAGGCTTCCCCTGTTTTTTCGGATTGTAGTTATAATTTAAATAAATAAATAAAAACACTTTGTTTTGTTTCGATAATTCTCCTTTGCTGTGTGTTGCTGCCGGCCCGTCTCTCCCCCACTCTCATTGAGTATTTTACAAAGAGTGAAACAATCAGCGCCCCTCTAGATGTTATGGTGAAACAGTAGATTGCATTCACTGTTGCGAGAGGAGGCCAGTCAGATTGAGTTTCCCTTGGTGAAAAAAATTGAGGGATTGACCAATCAGATGAGGCCCACGTGATGCCCCTGCCAACCTGTGATTGGTCAGGGCCATGCCAAGGGAAGCCAGCTTTCTCTGGTTTCCCTTCAGAAGCGGCTGGCGATTTCACCTGAATAGATGAGATTGTTTATATTTTTTAGTTACTTTTGGACTACGGACTGAGCTAATTACAGAGACGAGGACTGTTGCTGCACTTGCCGTGTGTTAGAAAGGGAAGGGAAGAGAAGGTGGACTATCGCATGCAAATGTTTCTGTACATAATTGTTTTTGAATTCATGTGTTTCATACACGCCTACTGATACTTTGATGTGTACATAAAACTTTAAAGGTCTCCTGATTTACTTTGTGAATGAATGCTTCTTTTTTATTCATTACCGAATCTGCACTGCGCATTGAGCGGCTGGTATTGCATTTGGGGGGGGGTGTGTCTGCATAAATTAATAAGAAAATGCTTAAATTAATAAAACGAGAGTTTCGGCTGGAGAGTGCGTGCGGACCTGTCGGTTAGATAACAGGCGTGTGCAAGTCCTGCATCTGTGTGATAGAAATGTGTGTAAAATGATACCGGGCGCTGTAATCACTCATCTGGTTACGTTATTGACCACCCCCCCCCCCCAACCAACCCAAAAAAATGGGCTTCCCCTAAATTTATCCCCACGCCACGCTACTGCTTGAGCGCGCTCACAAAATAAGTGCCCGCGCTAAATTAGTGTCCGTGCTCCAGCCAGTTACTGTGGGCTTACGTGAGGCAGAGCACGTCCCTGCCTCACTTCTCATCGCTCCCCGTAGTTGTAGCGGAGCTCGGCAAATTAGCTGATTTTGACATGTCGCTGTTAGAAACGGAGTTGGCGACACTAAAACTGCAATATAATGTTTGTGTAGCAATAATACATATGACATGTGTTTTTTACATGTCTCCAGTAGCTACCGACCGATAACGTCGGAGCTTAATGGTACCACGCAGGGCCGTTTCTAGCTTTTTAGGGGCCCTATGCAAGATGCTGTTTGGGGGCCCTAGTTTTGACAGTTTTTTAACTACAATGGGGGGGATTCCAAAGCCTTTAAGACAGGGGTGGGGAACCTCCGGCCCCCGGGCCGTATACAGCCCGCGAGACCATTTGGAACGGCCCGCGAGACCATTTGGAACGGCCCTCGAGGTAATTTATAAACACACGCAAAAAAGAAAAAAAGAAATCTAGACCGCAAAAAAATTGAAAAAGCGAGTGTCTATTTTTCCTGGCCAAGGTCAGGGTCCTTGAACACAACACTAGCCTAACGTGTCATCACGTGGTATATGTCTGGTCTGACAGGGGTGCAGTTCTGCAGGAGAGCACCAGAACGCCGCTCCGCCACTTCCAAAAATTGCAGTAACCATAAGGAGCCGTACACATGCCGCAGTTTCTGCGTGGCTGTGTCTTTAGTTGAAAGCCCAGTGGCGATCTGTTCATCTGTCATACTGATCATACAGTCAATAACTTTGTTGTTATTAGCATCTGGTTAGCTAGCTATGCTAACGAATATAAGAAGCTTTTTCTCCAAGCAGTGAGGCAAAAGCACATCTTTATATGATCATTATAGTTATAAAAAAACAAGAGAATAAATTAAACAGGTATAAAATACTATATGACAGTAAAACAAAGTTGTTATTAATAAACAAGAATACAGTTTGAAAGGAGAGTGATTTATAAAATATCCATAAAGAAAAAGAAATCTGCTTACAGTTCTGTTTCATATGGGTGTTGAGAGATGTAGTGCACCAGATTGATGCTTTTAACTTCAACATTTAAAAAAAAAATCTTCCCGGGGAAGCATGCCCCCCGGACCCCCCTAGAGGAGGTGAGGACCCCCCCCCCCCACTTAAATCATGTTCACATGGAAAGGAAACTAAATACATTTGCACACATCTTGTGTCCATATCTTTCTGTTGTGGTGGTCATGCCACACCGTGCACGTGCATGCATGCGCGAGTCATGGTAAGATATCTGGATTAAGAGGTTGCTTTTTCTTTGCACAGCATGAAAGAAAGGCGAAATGAATGGGCTGTGATTTTAGTATTTTTTAGCAGAGGTCAATAATTTGTACGGCCCTCGGAGGATGTTGAACAAATTGAAATGGCCCTTGAGAGGAAAAAGGTTCCCCACCCTTGCTTTAAGATGATCTGTGGAGATGCATCAATCTGTTACACTTTAATAGGAAAACAGGCTAATTTCACGAAAACCAAGCAATTGAAAATTACAAAAAATGATATTAAAAAGGTAAACAATAAGGCTCCTCTATGTCAATAAATGCAAGAGATGCAGCATTTTCTCAACAATGTTTAATTTACATTTTTCATCTTCCTCAGACGTCACTCATTGGGCTGTCAGCCCAACGATGATTTGGACTTTATTACCCCAAAAACACAAGCCACAGCTTTGCTATCATTGCAGTTTAGTCGTGTTTATATCCTACATTGGATTTGTAAGCATATAATGCTTCACCGAACACAGGAGGGGCTTGGCTGTCTACAAATAAAGACGGCTCATTTTAATTCTCCCCAAATATATTGAGGCTGAACCTGAACTTTGAATTCTCTGCTCCCATCATAATCTTGGCGATCTTGTTAAAATTGTGAATGCAGAATTAGAAATACTATCTAACTGGTTTGCAGTTAATAAATTATCCCTTAATGTGGCCAAAACAAATGACATGTTATTCAATACAAAGTCTGAGAGTAGAAATGACTGCATTATACAGATTTGTAATACCGAGATTACATTTTTAGGACTGCTTGTTGACGAAAAACTCAATTGGAAGCACCATATAAATTATGTACAGACTAAACTGTCAAAAACAATATGTATTTTGTATCATACTAAGAACATTCTTGAAGAAAAGATACTCTTTATAACAGTCTATTTCTCCCTTACCTTTACTACTGCTCCGAAATATGGGGAAACACGTACTCAACAAATCTACAAAAAATAATAACATCCCAAAAAAAAGTATTACAAATAGTCTGTGGTGTTGGTAAATATGAACACATAACTCCCATATTTAAAAAAACTCAATCTATTAAAATGTGTTGACATAGTACAGCTTAAAACAGTACTGATTATGCACAACATTTTCCATAACAAAATGCCTAATAACATTCAAAAGCAGTTCCAAACCACAGCGTGAACATATGAATGTAAAAAAAGTCACTTGAAAATAAGTGTTCACAATGTTTATATGCAATTATGCATATATTATTATTCATTTGCCAAGTACATGTGTACATATGTATATATTTATATATAGTATTTTCATTTCCAAAAAAAGATAGTTGAAACTGCTATTGACATGTGCAGAAAATGACCCTATATCTAGTTTTCGTATATATATATGCATTTATTGTTTTCCTGCCCTAACTTTTATTGAATTTTTTCTCCTGTTTTCTTTATTTCTTTGTACTCCTTCATTTCTATACGTTTTTGACGCAATAATGCCGCTGTATTAGGATGATGCACGGGAGGGCTACTTTCCACAAGCTATGCTTCAGCCCTCCCGCTTCTACTAATTGTGTTCATCTTTGTGTGTATGAATTATACTTTTTTTGTTTTTTGGATGAATAGAAAAAAAATAAAAATAATAATAACTTTCAGCTTGGGGGCCCTAGTGGCCACGGGGGCCCTATGCCCCCGCATAGTCCGCCTATAGGAAGAAACGGCCCTGGTACCACGGTCTTTAATAATTCAGCCCTGGGGCTCGGTAACAATCCCTACACATGACTGGCTCGGCGGCCACAGGTTGTTTATCCTTGACAGTCGTACAGTGGGCACACACTGAGAGTCTTTTCATATTCAGCAAATGTGTACACGCTTCACTGCAGACCTCAAGAAGAAATAAGACTTTCCTTAACTCACGGCAAAACTTACTTTACTTACTAATTTACTCACGGTAAAAAAATGCACTCCCTACTGTATTCCATTGTCATGAAGGTGGAATCTAACTATATCCAGAATAAGTTTGATTGGATCCAGGCTAGAAACATGTTTATTTCTGCTGTAAAGTTGGGCATTTTAACATGGGGGTCTATGGAAATTGCTCCTTTCTGCATCCATCCCCTGTCGGCCACTAGATGAACTGCAGTTTGTGGCACTTCCTTCTGGGCTTCGCGGCTCTGCGCTATAACGCTGTGGGTGGGCCAGACGTGCATGTGGGTGGGCCCACCCACAGCTACGCCGCTGGGTGAGATATTGCTGACGTTGGTGGATATGAGCCAAGCAGTAAACTTACATAGACTCAATAACTTCTGTTAGGTCACCACTGATTGGCTTCCGCGAGAACGCGTCACGTGAATTTGACGCTCGAGTTGAAAAAATTGAACTCTCGCGTTTAACGCGGCACCGTTCAATCGCCTCAATCGCGTGATTCGCGCCGCGTCCACCGCTTCATGCTCGCCGTCGGAGCGAATTTGCGTCTGTCCGCGTCTCTGCATTGACTTTACCTGTAATCGCGCCGCCCCCAAACATCGCATCGCGTCCGGTGTGAACGCAGCATAACAGCAACCTGAAAGGCACTGTTTACCTTTCTGAGTGAAACTGGGGTGGGAAAAATTATTTAACATTAGGTCAGAAAATATCATAGATTTTTGTTTTGTTTTATTTATTTTATGTTTTTTGTTTATTTTTTTATTAGATCATAGATATATACGTCCATGGGCGTAATTTCCACTGGGGACAGGGGGGACATGTCCCCCCCACTTTTCAAAATCCCATTTGTGTCCCCCCCACTTTTTAAATGTGTTTATTATTATTTTTTTACGCAAGCGGTCATCGTCACGGAGGAGCGTCTGTGTGTGTGTGGCACGAGCGCATCTTGTGAGAGAGAGATAGAAAGAGAGAGAGAGAGAGAGAGAGAGAGAGAGAGAGAGAGAGAGAGAGAGAGACATAGAGAGTTACGGGGGTTGTTGTTAGCATTTGGTGCTAGCTCGGAGCTAACGGAGATTAGTAGCTGTTTCAACAATAAGGAGAGGGAGAGCTCTTTCCTGTCGGACTTTGAGAGACTGAGAGAGAGAGAGAAAGAGAGACAGAGAGAGAGAATGAGAGAGTTACGGGGGTTGTTGTTAGCATGTTTAGCAAAAATCCATAAAAAAATGTCATCTGTGGAAGGCGTAGTACCGTAGTACCAATCATTTTAGCCGGCCCGGCTAAAATAACTGGATGGCCTACCTGCCTGTCAGCCTTCCATCTGTGCACAAACTTATCTCGTGCCCTCATTGGTCATGTGCGCATTCGTGTGTGTTGGAGGGGGGGCTCTGTAAGGAAGTGGCAGATTTTTTCCAGCTGTGTATTTTCAAATTCTAGCGCACTCGAGCTGGTTTCTCCAAAATTACCTACCCCACCTTTAAGAAATCCTTCCAATGTGTACTATAGGTCAGTACAAAATAAAAAACACAGTTTGAAAGGGGAGTGATTAGTCAAATATGCATAAATAAAAAGAAAGAATGCAGACTAGGTAAGATAAAGATAGGAGAGAGGAGTTTATCAATGATGTGTTATTGGTTGTGATCATATTCTAATGGTTTTTTGATTATTGAAATATATACAGTTCTGTTTCATATGAGTGTTGAGAGCTGTATCCATAAATCTCTTAATGTTGCCCTCAAAGTGCACCAGATTGATGCATTTAACTTCAATTTAAAGAAAAAATCTTCCCGGGGTGCATGCCCCCGGACCCCCCTAGAGGATGTGAGGTCATCACAAATAAAACAGGTTCACATGGATAGGATACTAGATAAGTGTGCACACTCATTATATACACTACACATTTTTCTTGGATTTGTTCACCCCCTGTTTTGTGTCCCCCCCCACTTTTCAAACCAAAGTTACACCCTTGTATACGTCCATGAGTTAAGAGATGGAATGATATGATGATTCACACTCATGTACAATAGGTGGCGGTATGCACATTAAAGTTGTTTGCAATCCGTCAAAAACCGAGAGAAGAAGAAGAAGAAGAGGCGGAGGGTATCACTACCCGATCTGTCCCCCTGCCCGATCTGCAGTGCGCATGTGCGAGATGGTCCGCCATATTGGACAACTACATACGGCAACTCTACTCGGACACTTGACACAGTGGCTTTTGGCAAAGCAGAAAAAGAACAGAGAGAGATGAGTTATTGTTATTACAACGTGACTTCACTATTATTTAACAACTCTTTTTATTGGGTTCTTTTATTTGGGGTTAAATTGTCAGAATGAGTGAGAAATGGATTTAACTTCTGTTAGACAGCTATCATACTGAATAAATATTTACTGTGAATGTATGCAAAAATGTATGGCATATAGCTGTCTAACAGAAGTTAAATCCATGTCTCACTTATTCTGACAATGTACTTAACCCCAAATAAAAGAACCCAATAAAAAGAGTTGTTAAATAATAGTGAAGTCACGTTGTAATAACAATAACTCATCTCTCTCGGTTCTTTTTCTGCTTTGTCAAAAGCCACTGTGTCAAGTGTCCTATTAGAGTTGCTGTATGTAGTTGTCAAATATGGCGGACCATCTCGCACATGCGCACTGCAGATAGGGCAGGGCTGCAGATCGGGGGTCCTTCTCAGGTCGACTATTTTCATTTCCTCTGTCCTCGGTCCTCGGTATCACCGGAAGTTGATTTGTCTGCGCCATCTTGAGTAGCGTCCCATGGCTCTTATTTCTGCTGGAGGACCGAGGAGCGAGGAGCGAGGAGCGATAATGGACGAGCGATAACCGAGGAACCACCAGACCATCCTCCGGTGAAATCCTCAGATACTCTCCCCGCCCCCTTACTGTGTATCGCTCACTGATTGGACGATGCAGCGCATGCACTGATCTGATGCTTCTTGACATGAGAAACTCACGGGACTCACTCCTCAGTTTATATTGTGTTTTGTTTCAAATAATGCATCATTCAGTTACAAATATGTGATATATCTGAACAACAAAGTGGTCAAAAATTATTTTATTCATTTATTGGAAACATTTTCATGATCGCTTTTTCGTTTTACATTTTCATTTATTGTCATTTCCATTCAGTCAGTCATTAAGTGCTATTTAACATGTTCATTTGCTACATATCCACACAAACAGACAAAGTGTGCAATCCAATGAATGTTAATCTAACTGGGTTTTGATAGATAACATATCTATTTTTCTTCTCTCAATTATTTTATTTCTATTGTGCACTCTAATCAATATTAATCCAACTATTGTTCGTTTATACATTTTAAGAATGGCGTTTATCTTTTTTGAGAATGAGCTCTTATTTTATTTAATGTATTTGGTTCTAGAACAGATGATACAAATGTTTGTGTCAGTAAATGTGTACTAACAGAGGCGGGGGTGTTTGTGAAAATAACGGGGACAGAGCTGCTGTCAGACGAACAGCTGTGCAGTGTCATCACAAACGGACGCCGCTTCACGTGACGCTCCGGAGGAAAGGACGTCCCATTGCTCTTAAAACTCATTTCCCTGCTTCTCGTGGTTTCCTTGCGTCTCTCCATGCTTCCCTGGTGAGAGGGACTAAACGCAGGGAAACGACGCAAGTGAGGGACGCAAGGATTCAATTTAATCGACCTGAGAAGGACCCCGGGTAGTGACAGCTGTCAAGGGCCCTTTCTCATGTCATCAAATGTCCCTCCTCGACTCCTCGGTCCTCCGGTAGTGACCCGGAAATGAATTTTGGCGCGCCATGTTGAAGGACATCTCATTTCTCGAAATGCACATCGAGGACCGAGCATCGAGCGTCGAGGAGGCTCTCTGGAGGAGCTATAACCGAGGATACACTGATGGGTCCTCCACGGTCCTCCACGGCTCCTTCGTGGATGCATTTCCGGCAACAGAGATGTTTCAAAGAGTCGAGACGCACGGCCGGACTGATCTCAGCCAATGACAGCTCTGCATGCATCCCCTGGATATTATTTTATTAACTGCTTTCATCGCGACGCGATGTTTACAGTGAGAACAGCTGTGAGGTCCGTGCAGAAAGCAGAGCAGTGTGTATAATATATATCATATCACTCAGTATAACAGGCCTACTCTCTTTATTTGCTTTAGTTTAGTAGATATCTACAAACAAAGTCGATATTTTTCTAAAACCATTTAGTGCTTCACATAATAAAATACACAACGGCTGTAGGCTGATGATATGCTTTAGGAGCTGTAGGTGCGTGTGTGTGTAGGTGTGTGTGGTGCAGTGTGTGCGTAGATGCAGCGGACAGACAGGTCTCAGTTGGTTTGGTGTCCTCTGCTTACTTGTAATACTTGTAAATAAAACTTTTGGCCCGTCATTTATTTCCCTCATTGTAGCGACCAGAGAGGGGAGAGGGGGGGGGGGGGATATATCCAGTCTCTGATAGTGTTATGTTATTATGAGAGTGCTCTGTTTGATTCTGAAATTGTATATATTTATATAAATATATACATATATGTGTGTGTGTGTCTGTGTGTATGTCCGCATCTGTAGCCTGTTATTGTCTCATTATACCGCACTGTGAATGAATTAAAAGTAAATATATAAGTGGTCATGAACACATCTGTCCATCAGACAGAGGGCTGCTGTGCCTCCTGTCATCATTATTGGACGTCTCTTTAAAATGACCGCCCAGAGGAGAGGAGTTCTCATTTCTCTAACCGCCTGCTGCTTCCCCTCCTCTCTCCTCGGTTCCCCTCCTCGGCTCCTCCGCTCGCATCTCCTGTGGGCGGGACTAGGTCTCGAGGATTGGAGTCGAGGAGGGGAGTCGAGGAGGGACATTTGAAGACATGAGAACGGGCCAAGGATCCGTCTTGTGTAAAACTCTCGCGAGAGTTTGCAAGTCACGTGGCTGAATGTTTACGTTTGGCAGGCAGCCTTTCAGTTACGATCGTTAACATCAGTGGGCCACAGCAAATGATGGTGAGAAGCTAAACTATCTATTAATTATGTCAATTACAGGGAGTGTGATTGTTGAAATAGGGTGTTAGCGGTCTTGCTGTTCAAAGAAGACAACACTGTAGATCACCAACACTATGGTTTATTTTGTATTCACAGGCAAGTCAACGTTGTCGCAGTAAAAGTCCCAAGATAGCTCCTGGTGCAATAAAATGTTCCCTTTCAGTGTTTTACTATTATGTCTGATGTTTCTCTATTAATATTGCTGCTGCATTAATGTGTATGTTGCATGTTACTGCTGTAGATGTGTTTCCGAGCCGCTCCAACGAGAGTTACTACGAGAACGTGACGTCATATTTACACAAGACGGATCCTTTCTAGCCATAACCGAGGCGGAGGGCGGAGCTGAAGTAAAGATGGCGAGTCTTCAACAACTGAGCTGCCGTTACAGCTGGATGTGGTGAGTGTGTGTGTGTGTGTGTGTGTGTGTGTGTGTGTGTGTGTGTGTGTGTGTGTGTGTGTGTGTGTGTGTGTGTGTGTGTGTGTGTGTGTGTGTGTGTGTGTGTGTGTGTGTGTGTGTGTGTGTGTGTGTGTGTGTGTGTGTGTGTGTGTGTGTGTGTGTGTGTGTGTGTGTGTGTGTGTGTTTTAAAGGGCCCATGTCATGGCCATTTCCACTGATCATAATTACATTGTTGAGGTATACTAAAATAGATTTATACTGTGCAATTTTCCAAACTCACATTGGTTTCGCATACAGCATCTCTGTCAAGCATGTGTATTCAGCAGTATTCACTTTCTCCACTAAACGACTCGTTGGAGCTCTTGCCCCCCCCCTCCCTGTGAGCCTAGTGTGCTCCGATTGGTCAGCTCGGCCACTCTGTTCTGATTAGTCAACCACCAGAGAGGCTGCGCCCATGTCTAAACGGCTGCTCTCAGCCGAACATCAGTCTTATCATGGCGTCGGTACAGCCGTATATTTTATATACATATATATATTTTTAACTGTTATAGAAGAGTGTGACGGCCCCAGGGCCTTTGTCTTACGATGGGGTGGAGCTGAAGAGGCTAATCAGCGCGATCACGGACACCTGGCCGGAGCCGAGGTGCTAGCCAGCTGCCGGGAGTCACACGGCAGCCTCTCTCTCCCTCCAAGCAGCACAGCAATCCTCTTCCCTGACCACGTATCTCTGCATTTACCACAATAAATGTGCCGTGGTTTTGTAAACTCGTGTATCTCCTTGTCTTTCCGTTGTGGCCTACGAGCCGGTCATAACAAAGAGTAAGTTATTTTTACCCGTTATAAACTACTACTGTTTGATGAGAAATCAAATCATGGTTTGCTATATATAGTATTTCCATTAAACTTTATTTTTAGAAATGTACAAAATGAACGTAAATATACATATATACACGGTATATCGTCAATCACTCCCCGTTGTCGGCATCTTGCCTATAGCAGCCGGGGCTTTTTAGGACGAGGCCTCAGTGTGGTAGTCCGGTCCCCGTCATGTATTGTCCGGCAGGATCTGGCTGGACGAAATCAAATGCAAATCACAAAATATTAGAGAAACTTAGTTGTTTTAGATTCGTTAGTAGTAGTTGTGGTAGGAGTGTGGATCTATCTAATCAATCTAATGAACAGCTTGCCAGCTAATATGCTAACCTAGCTTTGTTTACCTTGGTAGCTAACGTTAGCTCGGAGGAACGGCAACTATAATGTAGAGTAATAAAACTACTATGAACAAAAGCTAGTGGTTCATATTAGGCTAGCAATAACGTGTTTATAATTGCAATGTTATACGGATAGTCTGCTACGTTCGGTCATACATTGTAACGGTCATGAATACATTGTTTTGCGCTAGCATACAGCTAGCCTCGAGCTATACATGCAGTATATGTACTGTCACAATGTACGGTAAATCACCCGGAGTATACTGTATGAGTATTCCGTGTGTGTGACTGCAGACATTCTCCTGCCATGACAAACATGTAAGGCCATCTGCTGACATTGTAGTTGATATATTTAAACGCTAGCAACGTAGCATCACAAAAATGTTTTTCCGACCAAACCTAGCTCTAGCTCTAGCTCCGTGTGTTAGATCGGTTGCATACACGCTACGCCAGCTATAATGTAATTACGTTTCGCGACTGACCGCACGGCAAATCACCCGGAGTATACTGTCAATAGGTATTTTGTGTGTGAATGCAGACATTCTCCTGCTATGAGATACATGTATGCAAGGCCATCTGCTGATATTAGAGTTGATATATGGAAACTCTAGCAACTTAGTTAGCACAGTTAGCACTGTGTCAATGGCTTAGCAGTCCAACACAGTTTACACATTTAAACAGTCTTGTTTGATAAAAACACAAATAACAATGCAAACTTACAGGTTGTGTACCCGGATCTTCCCCTGCTCTAAACGGTCCAAACAAGCTGTGCATATCCGGCCTCAAACTGGGCAATGTTTTGGAAGCTTTCGTCTGTGAAATGCCAGTTCTTCGAACCTCTGGAGGAACACGCCGCTGCTGGTGTGGCCATAGCTCTTCGGGATTGGTCCATTTCGTTCCGGGTACCGCATGACATCAGGCGGTACCCGGAACTAAATGGAAGACTCAAATGGGCAGTGACGTATCTCCAACGAGGCGTTTTGGGGAGGTATTTTCTGTGTTAGAGTTTTACTCGCTACAGGGTGTACTTTCAGGGTTTGTGACTCTGCACACCGTTTACATGCATAAAAACCTTCATAACACACAAGGGGACGGGTAATAACCGGAAAAGCATGACATGGGAGCTTTAAGCATGTTGTCTTTCAATATTCTGTTATTTATTAATTGAGGAGATATGTTGGCTGTGGGGTTGTCTCTCGTTATAGATATGTGTGTAACAAGGAGCATAAGGAGGAAGATGTTAGCAGATGTGCTTCCCTCCTGAGTCACAGTGCTCCTCCTGGACTCCGCCCTGCAACATGACACTGGACACAAATCGGCTGTTCCTTCAAGGTGCATGCATTAAACTACAAAATAAAGCAACAAATAAAAACTTTTTTTAAGGTTTTAGGTGGATTTATTACCTCAGTTGACAGGACCTTCCTACAGTTCCTCTGTCCAATGGAAGCTAATGGGTGCAGCCAGAGGTGGGGGGTGCTTCTCCCAGAGTATGAACAGAGCAGGAGAGGCTCCAGTCCTTCTTCACCACACACACGTGTTACTGTGGCTGCAGACAGACAGTATGTCAGGAGGACGCCACTGTTCTCTGCACATCAACATCCGTCCATCCTAAAGAAGCACACAGACAAGGTGGAGTACACACTTCATCTATCCCTTTAGTGAAGCTGCATCTAACTAAAGACCTATGCTTATTATGAGGACTATAAATGTCATGTGATCTCCTGTATATATCTAAAAGTCATACCTACAATTTCCCTAACAATGGTCAGGTCAAATGAAGAGTTTTAAATACACAGACTTGTTGTATATACACTGTACTGTGAGCTTTATACAGAGGGCTGAGAGTTTTCTTATGATTTTACTCCCAGTGTCCCATATACGTTGTAATATCGTCTGTTAATATTAGACACTTAACCGTCTCTAATGAATGATGACATTGAGGATTCACTGTGAGGCAAAGCCAGCTCAAAAGTGTGAAGAGTGTGAATACAGCTGTTACAGAACTTCTCTAACGGAGTGACTGCTTTAAAGCCTTCCCTGTAACAGATGACGGCTGTCTGTGCCTTTAGGAGAACCCGTTGGCTGTCAGCAGACCAGAAGAACAGCTCACTGACAGGACCTCCTGCAGCAGAGTGAAGGAGGAGCTCAGCCCAGACAGCTTCAGCCTATCTTACAGGGACATGTCCCCTCCTTCACCCTGGAGGAGAGACCTTGCCTCACCCATGGTTGTTTCAGATCTCAGGGACCGGCTGTCCACTCTCCCTGGCAGCAGATCCGCTCAGCAGAGCCTCTCCAGCTCCAACCTGAAAGTCCAGAGACTGAACCACCCAGTGCGCCTGCAGCTGACCTCTGCCTTCCTGCATCCGACGAGGAGTCGTCGGGGGGGGGGCAAACTGGGCCCTTCTGGAGGACATCCTGTGTCTCCCTTTCAGGCCGAGTACTGGGCCTGTGCCATCCCCCCAGCTCTGCCTCTATCTCCGGACAGACAGACCGCGAGCTGGGATCCTAACAGGGAGTACCAAGCGCTGTTGGACTACAGCTACCCTCTGAGAGCGAGACAGCCGCTCTGTGCGGGGGACAGCCCTGAGCACCAGGAACACACTCTCAACCCGCAGGACTCAGGGATAGAGCAGGACCTCCTATGTAGCTCTGCCAGTCTGTCTCTCAGTGGGGGGCACAGGTCTCCTAGCCTACGGGGGCTCAAAGCCTCTGGTACCTCGCTCTCCCTTGCAGACTTGTACTGCAGTCCCCATCAGCAATGTGCACTGTCCAGGTGTGCATTTGAGGAGCTGGACGAGGTATTCTGTCCTCTTCCAGAGCAGCTGGAGGGGCTGCAGCTGCTGCCCAGACAGGTGGGCACACTGTGAGACCACTGACCTGCATCTGGTTCAAACGGCTGCTTCCTCATATTCAAGATTCTAGATTCAAAGGCTTTATTATCATACGCACAGTAGCTACAGTGTAGTTATGGCAATGAAAATCTGAAGTCCAGGCTCCACTAACAATGGAACATTATATATACAGAGGAGGAAATAATAATTTGATCCTTTGCAGATTTTGTAAGTTTGCCCACTTACAAAGAAATTAACAGTCTATAATTGTAATGTTAGGTTTATTTTACTAATGAGAGAAAGAATATTAAAAAGAAAATCGAGAAATTGACATTATATAAAAGATTTGCATTTAACCATGGGAAATAAATATTTGACCCCCTTGTAAACATGTGTTAGTACTTGGTAGAGAAACTCTTGTTGGACGCACAGAGGTCAGACGCTTCTTGTAGCTGGTCTCCAGGTGTGTGCACATCTCAGGAAGGATTTTGGTCCACTCCTTTTCTGAAGACCCTCTCTAAATCCTGAAGGTTTTGAGGCTGATGCTTAGCATCTGGAAGCTTCAGCTCCCTCCACAGATTTTCTATGGGATTAAGGTCCGGAGACTGGCTAGGCCCCTCCCTCACCTAAATGTGCTTCTTCTTTAGCCACTCCTGTGTTGCCTTGGCCGTATGTTCAGGGTCATTGTCCTGCTGGAAGACCCCTCCATGACCCATGTTCAGTGCCATGGCTGAGGGAAGGAGGCTATCGGCCAAGATTTCACGGTATACAGCCCCGCACATCCTCTCCTCGATGCAGTAAGTCCTCCTGTCCCCTTAGCAGAGAAACACCCTCAAAGCATAATGTTTCCACCTCCATGCTTGATGTTGGGGATGGTGTTCAGCATTTTTCTTCCTCCAAACACGGCGTGTCGAGTTGATGCCAAAGATCTCGATGTTGGTCTCATCTGACCACATCACCTTCTCCCAAGCCTTCTCTGAATCATTCAGATGTTCATTGTCAAACTTCAGATGGGCCCTTACATGTTCTTCTTGAGCAGGGGGTGTCGGCCTTAAGGCGCTGCAGGATTTGATCCATTATGGTGTGGTGTGTTACCAATAGTTTTCTTGGTGGCTGTGGTCCCAGCTGCCTTGAGATCATTAACAAGTTCCTCCCGTGTAGTTCTTGGCTGATACCTCACCTTTCTCATGATCATAAATACCCCACGGGGGGAGGGGATCCTGTGTGGAGCCCCATACCAAGGGCGATTGATTGTTGATTGATGCTCATTTTGTGTTTCTTCTATTTCTGAATAATCACACCAACAGTTGTCTCCTCCTCACCAAGCTGCTTTCTGATGGTCTTGTAGCCAATCCCAGCCTGGTGCAGGTCTACAATCCTGTCCCTGAGGTCCTTAGACAGCTCTTTAGTCTTGCCCATGGTGGAGAGGTTGGAATCTGATTGATTGATTCTGTGGATAGGTGGCTTTTATACAGGTAACAAGTTGATATTAGGACTACTTTTTTAAAGGAAGAGAAGTTATGCTACCGGTCTGTGGGAGCCAGAATTCGTGTTGGTTGCAAGGGGATCAAATATGTATTTCCCACAGTTAAATGCAAATCAATTTTTATCTTTTATATAATGTCAAATTCTGGATTTTCTTTTATATATGCTTACTCTCACTGTTAAAATAAAACTACCATTAAAATTATAGATCGTTAATTTCTTTGTAAGTGGGCAAACTTTAAAAAAATGCAAGGGATCAAATACTTATTTCCTCCACTGTATATAAGACATAAACAATTGAACAAAAGAAATAGTGTGAAAAGAAGAAACAGAATAGATATACAATTGTGACCAATGTGCAAGTTATGCAGAACTAATGAACTATATTAATGTAATAGAATAAGTTGAGCTAAAACCAAAATTTTAAATAAAATAAAATAAATATAGTAAGAGTATAAATATGTAACAACAGTCCTATATTGCAACAGCAAATAATACTGTGATCATGGATGACTGGAGGGTAAATCTTTGTTAAGGCCTCTGAACATGGCCAAAGTCAAATGGTCCTTTCATGAGGTGCAGACTCTGCACCTTATTCAGAGACTGCAGGATGTTTTTAAATGGTCTTTCTGGTCAACTAATATGCAGGCTATATATCCAGTAGAATAAAGATAACATTGGCCAACATTGAGCTTTAAATACACCTGGGGAAAAACTATTGAACTGCATGAAACTCATCACATACAGAGCTAATACGGCTACATATTTTTTGATCAGATACCAACTTTTGACTATTTTACAGATTCATTGTTGATACATCTGATCTAATCAGTTACAGCTCTTTCAAATGAAGTGGTGTTTTCCAGCTTTAATCTGCAGTTATCAGCTAAAGATTCAATGTTTTGCTGGTGTGTGTGAAGGTGAGGGAGGTCACAGCCAGCTGGGAGTCTGTGCAGTGGGGGGGCTCCAACCTCTCCCCCGTCCCCCTGCCTGAGACACAGGAAGCACTGCAGGACACACCAGAAGAAGAAGAGGAGAAGAGAGCCTCAGGTAGTCTGCTGTCTATCTGTCCGTCTTCTGTCTGTCTCGGTAGTTCAGATCAAAATAAAGATTTAGTTGAAAATTGCCGTTTTCTGAGTCATTAAGCCTGCCCCCCCCCCACACACACACACACACACAACATCTATGACCACTAGTATGATCCCATGCAAGATTGAATCCAGTTTGTCTCTAAGATTTGTGTCTCTATCCCAAAAATCCTGTCCATCAGCAGCTGACTACAGGGACTCTGCAACAGTGAAGAGCCCTTCTGGAGCCTGGGTAGAGCCTGCAGGGGGGGGTGGGGGAGCCTGTCCACCCAGTATCAGGGGGCTGCCTGGCAGCCAGGAGAAGCAGGAGCAGCACAGTGACTCCCTGATGCAGCACATCCAGGTAGAGACACTGGCTGTTTAAGAGTGCCACTGCAGTATTCCTGAAAACCTTGCCTTGGTGTTTGGATTCAGTGTTTTGAGTGGCTTCGAAATCAAATTGTGTTTATCCATTTTTTATGTTTCAGGTCTTCTGCTCGCAGCTGGAGCAGCTCATTCAGCAGCTGCATGCCGTGTCAGAGCAGATGGAGCTGCAGACTGTGCCCATTGTGGATATTGCCGGTGTCAAATCCTCTCTTGCTGAGTACCAGGTGAGCCTGCTCCACAATGCGCACTTCTGTGGCTGTCTGTATAGGTGGGCACATATCTGTGGGGAAGAACAGATCTTCTCTTTGACTCTGCTCTTTGCCCTTCAATAGATAAGAAGATAAAATAGGAAAACCCACATTCATTTTCCACGCAAGTGATCAAACTAAATATTGTATTGGTTTTTGTGTGTGTGTGTGTGTGTGTGTGTGTGTGTGTGTGTGTGTGTGTGTGTGTGTGTGTGTGTGTGTGTGTGTGTGTGTGTGTGTGTGTGTGTGTGTGTGTGTGTGTGTGTGTGTGTGTGTGTGTGTGTGTGTGTGTGTGTGTGTGTGTGTGTGTGTGTGTGTGTGTGTGTGTGTGTGTGTGTGTGTGTTTTTCAGAGAGCAGTGAGGGTCCAGCAGCCCCTGACCTCTGTGACCTCCAGCGTGCTGCTCAGCGGTCAGCTCCTCCTCCGCTGCATTGACCACATGTCTCCATGTACGTCTGTCAGCTGGTACCATGCAACACTCTGAACTCACATTTCCTCTCAGCATTTCATCACTCACTAAGTCTCTCTGTTTCCAGTTTTAAGAGACACCCTGCAGCTGATAAAGAGTCACTGTGGAGCTCTTGAGAGCCGCACACAGCACCTCCTCTGCTCCATCCTGTCTGCCATGGAAAGCCTTAGCCATCAGAACCAGCAGAACACCCAGACCAGAGTAGAGAAGGCTGCCTCCTCTCTGTCATAGGATTTGTTACACTTATTTTTGTACTATCTAACTTTGTTCCAACAATTCACATACTGTATAATGCACAGCTCTCATTTGAACATGTTGGCATCTTGTGTATTGGCTTGGTATGTGAAAAAGAGTGTCTCAACCCAACTGATCACATTGAATATTACATAAAAACAATATTCTATTAGGTTTTTTCTTAATCATATAGATGTTCACCATGGTATTGATTTGTCGCTTGTAATGTAAATGTAATTGACCTTTTTCAACTGTTTTGAGATTTAATCATCATTCAAAGACAACACAACATCATGGAATCTATCCAGTGTATGAGTTCAATGTTTACTAATTCAAAGTAACACTTTCTAACACCTAATTACTGCTGAGTCAGCCCTGATTTTTAGTTTTGGAGAAGCAAAGCTGTGTGTATGATCAATTGACTTCGTAATGTTTTATTATCAGCTAGTCCAACATTTCACACAGCCGTATGGTCTGTTGTCACTCTTTTCAGTCCTGTGTGTTCTAATGTTAAATAATCACGTTTAAGCCTGAGTCAAAAGCTCTGTTCTATCAAGGAACACAGCCTGTTTCTGTGGTCTACGTGTAATAAGTCACGGAATGTTTTTAAATAATTCTTAATTTCACAATATTGATTAAAACACGAGCAGTCAAATGTGACATATCTGTCCCAACGTGCAGGACTCAATTCCTTAATTTCAGAACCAAGCACCACCTTTTAATATATGTAAATACATTATCATAAATACTGCTAATTTCCTCTCCTAGCTGGGCCAAAAGACTCAATTGCTGGAGAGTCAGTGGAGGGGCCTCTGCACCCCAACCTGAGGTTTAAAAAAAAAAAAGGGAAAGAGGTTGTTGCACACAATTAAGTGTTTTTGTTATGATTGATATTCACCACAGAGGTACATTATTTTGTATTTGTCCTTCAAAAAGAAACAATTGTTGGAGTTTCCATACTGCTGGATGTTATTGTCTTTTCTCCACAAAACATTCTTTAAATTGTAAAATACATGTTTACTGAGGAAGACCCTCTACGTCTCACACAGTTACATGTGTGTGTCAAATATTTACTTCAGGCTACAGGGCTAAAAACAGTAAATTCCTAATAAAACAGATATTAAATGAGTTGCACTAATGACAGCTATTACAATAATACTGACAATAATATTTTAAGATCATTTATTAGAAAAACTATTACATTGATCACATTTATTGTGGTAATTTATGTTCAGTAATAAATAAACATAAATCTATGTGATGTAATGAACAGGGAAGTGAAGCCTGCAGGGAACTAGATGCAAACTGAAGGACCGGAAATGGTAATAACATCGTTGTCTGTTTTGGTTTAAATGCTGAACATGGATGTAGGGTCTGACCGGAAGTTGTGTTCAGTCAGACACCGCAGCCAGGCACTAGCTGACTGCACTTTGCCACGTTTCACTAATGACGTAATCCCTCCCGGTGACAGCTCTGTTGCGGTAACGACACACAGATAGAGACAGACAGCTGGTTACCGTTCGATGTACGGCTGTACACTGAGTTAAAAGCCCCAGACACACACGGCATCTTAAAACCACCTGACAGATCTGTGATATTCCGTACTCGGCTCATCAGCTGGCTGATGGTAGCTGTTTCCTGGTTGGAGTTGCAGCCATTTTGGATTTTTAACAAGAAACAACTATACAACCGGCTGTGTTTCTGGAGCAGTGTGAGCTAGCTGTTTATCTGCAGACAGGGATACACTATACACCGCATCCACAATGAATCCCGAATAGTAAGTATCAGCCTGAAGAACACTGTGTGAGAGCTTAGCTCTGTGATAACAAACTACCGTGTGAAAAGAACTTCATATTAGCAGCTAACTAAGTTAGCGGCTAACATCAGCTGACATTAGCCTTCATATCTACTTGTGCCAGTCTGAGATACTTTTAACATTACTATGGATATGGTGGGATATTCATGTTAACACCTATCAGTGGATAGCTATGTGTAACGTTCAGGCTACAGGATATTAAAGCGCAGGACATATTAAAGAGACTCTATTGTCAGGGACAATCTAAACTAAGCTAGAATGAGCTGATTGAATGTATCCTAGCCTAGTGAAAATTCCCTTTTGCCGATGTTAGTAATGGTGCGTGTGTCACAGAGTTTCCTGCTGCTACACACTCACGTACAGCTGCAGCAGTCATCCGCTGTTTACGCCCAGCAGGGCATAGCATTAGAAACCAGCCAAATGCTAAAATGTGCAAGTGGCTAGTAAATTGTTTCACGTACTAGCCAAAATGATAATGGTAATCTATTGAGTGTCTGGTAACACGTGAACTTGCACTAGCCATTTGAAGAAGTAAGGTAAGTGTTTCTGTGCTGAGCATGACTCAGTGAAAGTCATGTGCTCTGTGCTGAGGCAGCTCTCAGTCATGTGTAGCTCACATGCTATAGAGTGCATGGATGTATAATAAGAACTGGATACAGCGTGGGAGGCGGGGCCTCATTCATTCCTTTGAGAGCTGCTCATAGAGAACCGCAGTGACGCGTCCTAAAACCCGGAAGTAAGTTAGCATTTTTACCACGTCCGGTTCCTTCGACAAAAAGCAATGCAATTTCTCCATAGGATTTTGGAAAATAGCTCGAAATAAGGTCTGTGTTTGACACAAATTAAAGAGACAGATCACGTTTTGTTCTACGACATTAAATACATCAGCAGTGACCCCGCTGGTGATTTTTGAAGAGTTTACGAGTCTGAAAAACGATGGTTGTTAACATGTGGCTGAATAGGACTACAGAAGTTGTCCAGGCCGTTTTACGTCATTACACCGAACACGTAAAACACTCCCGCTTAGTTTGTTTGCCCTGTTCTGCTTGAAAGCAAGTACCTGCCTCCTGCAAACTGTTCAAACAAACGCTTCAACTTGTACCATTTAGAATCTGTAAGTGTCAGAAAACACAACCCTCTCTATTTTCCTCCATACCCAAATCTCTAAAAACGGGGCTGCAATGGATCTGATAAAAACTGATCCAGATTTGAACACGTTCCTGATGTCAGGACGGTGGCGCTACGGCTATTGGGCCAACTCTCCACCTAATCAGGGGAATGTGGGGTTGGGCCACGGCCGGCCATTGCCGCTCGAAAGCGCTGGAGACGCTGTAGTACATATGCCAGGCCTGTAAGTGGCGCTGTAGTCTGCCACAAAAGCAGCGAAGAAGACTTCCCGTGCATGGTTGCCATGGTTTCCCTTCTGTTTATTCTCTGCTGTGGCTTTTTTTCTCCCTCCCAGAGTTTGCTCCTGCTGCTGTAATTCAATGCAATCCCTCCCCGTCGAGGCAAGCACTGTAATTCTCTCCGGTTAGTCCACCAGCAGATGACAAACACCCACCTCTCCACCTCTTCCAAGGAATGAGGGGACCGTGCGGCAGAGTTTCAGTTAGGTTTTCTTTCGCCGGTCAAGATGTCCGTTAAAGTTTAAATCTTCCGGACAAAATTAGAAAAGTGCCGGTCAAAGGTCTTCTTTGTTATTTATTGAGCTTTAAAACAAATGAATAACGACTGTATATAATAAAACACGGAGGACGGAGATCTATTTTTCTCCCCCTCTTCTGACTTGATCAGAGCACGCTCCCCTCTCCTGCAGGTGGGTGTGGTCAGCTGCAGCTCACAGAATCAGCCCCCTGCAAAAACAGGGCTGGAGAACAGCAAATAGAGCGAAATGTGGCATGGCTAAAATGCATGATCTGCTTGGTATTTTGAAAACAGAAACGTATAAATATACCTTATATAGGTATGGCCCTACAATATATCATTTAAATATAGCATGATTTAAGTTGGCGTGACGTTGAAGCAGCGACCCTGCTGTAGTTCGTTTATAGCATAACGTTAGCATTTTGCTTCAGGCGACTAGATTTATGATTAGAAAATTATAAAAGTAGGGTAGACATGTGGATATTATCCCGCTGAACAAAACGTGATCCGTCTCTTAAATGTGTGTCAACCACAGACCTTATTTTGAGCTATTTCTGGATATCCTTTGACTAAAGTTATTTTTTACCTTTCCTCACAGTGACTATTTATTTAAGCTGCTCCTGATTGGTGACTCTGGTGTTGGAAAGTCTTGCCTTCTTCTTCGATTTGCAGTAAGTTTCACCAAAATGCCACAAACTGTTTTTTTTGTTTTTTTTTAAATGCATTTTCCATTTGCAGTCTTACAATATTTTAAAATATGCATTTACTATATGCTACTGTTGAAAGCGGTTTTCAGTTTGACAACAATACATACAAAGAGGACAGTGTGCAGAATTTAGGAGGCTGTAATGTTATATTCATAACTATGTTTTCATCTTTGTATAATTACCTGAAACTGGTCTTGTCATATCTTCATATATAAATGTACATAAGGATGGGGGCCTCTCCAGTTCTCCATGGTTCACTGCCATGTTTCTTTATAGAGGGGCCTTTTGTGTTTTACATTACCTTAAAGTGGACCTATCATGCTATATTTAAATGATATATTGTAGGGCCATATCTATATAAGGTATATTTATACGTTTCTGTTTTCAAAATACCAAGCAGATCATGCATTTTAGCCATGCCTCATTTCGCTCTATTTGCTGTTCTCCAGACCTGTTTTTGCAAGGGGGCTGATTCTGTGAGCTGCAGCTGACCACGCCCCCCTGCAGGAGAGGGGAGCGTTCTGATCAAGTCAGAAGAGGGGGAGAAAAATAGATCTCCGTCCTCCGTGTTTTATTATAGCCTATTATTATATAGAGTCGTTATTCATTTGTTTTAAAGCTCAATAAATAACAAAGAAGACCTTTGACCGGCACTTTTCTAATTTTGTCCGGAAGATTTAAACTTTAACGGACATCTTGACCGGCGAAAGAAAACCTAACTGAAACTCTGCCGCACGGTCCCCTCGTTCCTTGGAAGAGGTGGAGAGGTGTTTGTCATCTGCTGGTGGACTAACCGGAGAGAATTACAGTGCTTGCCTCGACGGGGAGGGATTGCATTGAATTAAAGCAGCAGGAGCAAACGCTTGCCTCGGGGAGGGAGAAAAAAAGCCACAGCGGAGAATAAACAGAAAGGTAACCATGGCAACCATGCGCGGGAAGTCTTCTTCGCTGCTTTTGTGGCAGACTACAGCGCCAATTACAGGCCTGGCATATGTACTACAGCGTCTCCAGCGCTTTCGAGCGGCAATGGCCGGCCGTGGCCCAACCCCACATTCCCCTGATAGGTGGAGAGTTGGCCCAATAGCCGTAGCGCCACCGTCCTGACGTCAGGACAGTGTTCAAATCTGGATCAGTTTTTATCAGATCCGTTGCAGCCCCTTTTTTAGAGATTTGGGTATGGAGGAAAATAGAGAGGGTTGTGTTTTCTGACACTTGGTGAGTTCCCTGGAACACCGGGGACACATATTCATGTATAAAAGACGTACAAAAGTGCATTTTGCATGATAGGTCCCCTTTAAGGCCACCATAGTTGTGACAGGCTTGTAAAACTTGGATAATTGAATCTGTTGCAACTGTAACTCTAGTTGTCTCCCAGTCCTACACACTGTCCCTTTAACTGTGATTCTCATTAACATAATAAGAGTAATTGATATGATGGTTACATGTGCAAACTCAAACATGAACTTGCCCTTAAGTAGTTTGTCCACTGTGTATCCGGCTGCTCTTTCACTTTATCCACACCTTGGCCACTTATTTGAGTGTGCGTGTATGTGTTGGGGCTGCACCATATCAGAAAACATGCAATATGCAATAACATTGTTGAATATTGCTATGACGATATCACTTGCAATATTTAAACAAACACTTAAATATATATTGTTTCTGCTTTGGGTTCACACCATAGACTGTATATATAAATGGACGTAGTGTCCGTGACGTCAGTCAGAGTTGCTGAGAAGTCCTTAGTAGGCGGATTCGGCCGCTGCCGTCTCGACAGTGACGTCAGAGTCTAACTCCAGCACGCTCCAGCCTGATCCAAATAAGGGCAAAGAGGCGGAGCCGAGGCGGCATAAGATAAGTCCGATATTTAAATGAAGAATACTCCACCAGGCACCAACACAACAAACATGTCCGAGTTAAAGTTGTGTTTCCCGGATCAGCCTCGCATCTGAGCCCCTGTAGCATCCTGGAGCTAACGGAGCTAACGGAGCTAGAAGAGGGACAGAAAGCTAGAAGCAGCAGTCACCGTAGAGACCTGTCCATCAAAGTGACCACGCCCTAATTTATGCAAAAACTTTAAGACCTAATATAACTAAAAGGGGTGCGTTATAAAAAAATGCACTCCCCAATCCATTGTCATGAAGGTGAAATCTAACTATATCCAGAATAATTTGTATTGCATCCAGGGGTAGTTTATTTCTGCTGTAAAGTTGGGCATTTTAGCATGGGGGTCTATGGAAATTGCTCCTTTCTGCAGCCTGCTTCTACCGGCCAATAGATGAACTGCAGTTTGTGGCACTTCCTTATGGGCTTCCCAGCTCTGCCCCAGAGTTTTCCGCTTGGTTCACACAAATCACATAGTGATAAGCCTATGCAGAAAAAAATGAAATGAATTATTTACATTCCAACAACATGATTTTATTGTTTATTACTTTATGATCACTAAGACATAACGACAACCATTTCTGGTACTATAAACAAAAAGATACATACTTCCTGGATTATTGAAATACATCTATAAATATATCTGAAAACAAGAGAAATTATTTCATTTTAAACAAATGTGACTATAATTATTTTAATACAACTGAAAGTTGTTGGGGCAGGGTTGGACTGGCCAGCTGTTCTAAATAATCACAGAATAGTCTGCACGCATTCATTTATCATGTCATTTAAGTTGCACACTCACAGAGGACGAAAGTGCTAAAAACATGTAGTTCTTATTTGCCAGGTATATCCGATAATATCATGATTTAGGATTCAGCATTGTCACACGTCTGCTGCTCGCTGTGTTACCTTGTGTGGTGCTGCCTGAGCAAACCGGAACCTCAATCCTTTTTTTTTTTTTTAGGAAAAACAATATTTGCAGTTCACTTAAGGAGTCATACAGACAGGTTTTTGTACTTGCTCAAGTCAACTGTTGTCATTGTACACGCACAAATTGTTCAGATCACAACCAGGGTGACCGGACGTCTCCTTCATCAGAAAATATCCGAGCATCTGTGGCCTGTACTACGAAGCAGGATTTGCGGTTAGAGAGGTAACTTCAGGGTTAACTCTGGGTTAGAGAGGTAACTTCAGGGTTAACTCTGGGTTTCCGGTCCTATGACGCTGGTTCACTTCTTACCGGGGTAGATCTCCATGGTAACTTATGCTGAACACCTAACCTGCTCCGGAGGAGGTTATAAGAGATCAACTCAGTGAAAGCACCGCCTGCTGACCAATCAGAGCTCAGTGTGGGGAGTTTAAAGCTATCGAGTCATATTACAGGATACAGGGTTCTTACACCTTTTCAAAAGTCAAATTGAAGCACTTTTCAAGCATTTTCAAGGTGCATTTTTAAGCTTTTCAAGCATCTTACAGCTGTTGTAAATTACATATTTATATACACATACTTGTACTCAAATGATTATTTCCCTACCTCACATTAAATCAGATGTTCTTTATGCTATAAACAACCAAATGTGTGTTTCGTGATAGCATTCTACATGAGGATGAAACATTTAAGAAAAGAAAACTAAGTTTAATATTTCAAAATTAGTGATCTGTACGTAGACTGGGCATCCCATATAACCTGGCTGAGCCAACATAAAACAATCAGCCAAATAACTTTTCAATACATTATTTTATTTTTTTCAATACATTATTAATTACTATTTTTGAGGTACTTTTAGGTTGGCAGTAAACATAAGTCAGAGGTAAATTGTGTACTTTTATTCCACTACATGTATTTCATACCTTTAGTTACTTTACAGATGTGGATGAATGATGTGAAATATAACCAAGTGTTAAATCAGACTTTAGTTCCACCTGGAGTAAATTCACAAGCTGCAGTATACAAAGTCATTCAAACTAGCTGCACCTTTACCAGCTTTGAGAACACTTTAATGATCAATCATTATAAAACGTATCATATATATTATTCTGAAATGGATCAATCTGCACAATGACTACTTTTACTGTCGCTACTTTAACTATATTTTGATGATAATACTTTTCTACTTTTACTTGAGGAACATTTTGAATGCAGGACTTTTACTGAAACAGAGTATTCCTACACTCTGGTACTTCTACTTTTACTCAAGTACAAGATCTGAGTACTTCTACTTTTACTCAAGTACAATATCTGAGTACTTCTTCTACCTCTGGTAGTATATTAGCCTGAATTGTAGCCACAAAATCACGCAGAGCTGCATAAAAATAGACTCACAATGGTAACAAGTGGAAAATAATAGTTACAAATGTGTACAATGATTTGTAGGTAATTTTGACTACTCAAGACACCTGACTTATACATCTTCAAAGGAAGACTGTTCATTCTACAATTACATGGGATTAAAGCAACATGTAGTTTTACTTGTATAATACTTCAATTTTATATAAAAGACAGTTTGTTTTCATCTGTTTTCAAATAAACAAAGTATTGGCTTTCAGAATATTAAACTTGTTTCGGCAAATTCAGATGATAAATACAACTTTGAAGCTTGTAACGGCATAATTACAAGCAGAGAACGGAGTAATTTAACATCACAGCAAGCATAACAACAGCCAGTGTTTCCCCGGTACACAAACTCAAAATTACACAAACACAAACACACTCGCGAGCTTCCCCCAGACCAGTAATACAAACAAAAATGTGTCTTCGGGTCAATGTGACTGATTTCGATAGAGAAAGTCACATTTGGTTTAGGCACGAAACATACTACCAGTAGAAATACATTGCTTTTAAAATCGCTCTGTGTCAAATCAATAGATTATATTTCGTGACTATAACACAAAATGCCGTGAGTGCTTGATCCGCTGAACACCACAGGATGGCGACTGACATAACATAGGTACGCTCCTCTGAAATGATTGTCCCCTGCAATTATTATTATCCCTCATCGAGTTCGCTATTCAGCTTGCTAACGTTAGCTTAAACAAACGTAACAAGCAACGTTAGCCTAATCTAAAATGCTCTACTACGGCGTACCTTTCATGTGGCTCGTCAGCGCAGACTCTCGCATTGTTATTTTTGCAAACTTTGCAGGAGGCTACTCGTGGGCTTGACCCTCGTCTTAGCCATGGCTTGTATTTGTCTTCTGCTAGCCAACGCTCGTTGAAAACGGCAACCTCCTGGCATAGTGTCATCTATCACTCATCAGAATGCCCAGGTCATATGTTACAAAAACACTTGCCGGTCACGCGCATAGCGCGGCAAGGCCGGAGCGGAGCTGTTTTATGTAAAGCGAAGCAATTAAGCGCGCTCCGACTTCGCTTTTTAGATTAAAAGAAAATAAAGAAGTAAAGCATTTACAATTTCAAGCACTTTATCCCAAATTCAAGCACCATTCCCAAAATTCAAGCACTTTTCAAACCTTGAAAACACCTCGTACAATATCAAGCATTTTCAAGGATTTCCAGCACCCGTACGAACCCTGAGGATAACATAAATACAGTTTTAACTGCTGTATGCAGGAAAAAGGTCCGGCAAAAATCACAGACTGTGTGCACATGAAAATTAATAGAATATCACCTCCCGTCTTCAGAGCAATCTGACTATTATTACATTAGCGTTAAGAAAGCTTACTTATGTTACCGGATTAAAGTAACATTACGTAACTTTTTTTACCAACTGTTCTTCCTTCCAGGTGCAATTATGTTGCTTTTATCCTGGATTAAGTGTTTAACCTGTTGAACCCCTTCGACCCGCCCCCGGGCGGAAAAACGCATAATCTGCAGGAAACAGCGTCTGAGGGCTTCTTAATATTTAATAAACTATGAATGTTTCATATCCATGTAACGGGAAGTAACTCAGCTAACTGATATGAACAATTTTTAGCAAAAAAAAACACAAGGCTAACACTGAGCCTCTGAATTAGTCCTGAGCGAAAAAATTCTAACGCCGTTAGCACAGAAAACACGGTATAACACCCTTATTACTTATCGTAAATGCAAATGCAACCCATCGATTAGCATCGTGAGAGTACACAGAATCGATAGGTATATATATCATCACTCCATGATAAGAACTCGCGACTTTATAAACAAAAACAGACATCAAAACTAGGGCTGTCAAGTTAACGCGTTAACGCAAAAAAAAATTAACGCCACTAATTATTTTAACGCGATTAACGCATGTGTATTTTTTTGTCCTCGGCCGCCCCGTAGTTTCAGAGCGCATCGAGTTTAAAATACCATCTACAAGCTGATGCTGACAGCCCCGCTCCTGCCGCCCGCTTGTGGCAGACCACACTTCCACGCTCACCGGCAGGCCCGGACTGGCCATCGGGAGGACCGGGAGGGTGTGTGTATGTGTGGCGCGGCTCGCGAGCGAGGCACACCTTACGTGTTGTTGTTGTTGTTAGCATCTGGTGCTAGCTAGCTGCGCTAACGGATATAAGGAGCTGTTTCTATGAAAACAGAGGAGCGACATTTCACCGACAATTGCGCCGAGCACTTGACTTTATGCTGGTAGCCAGACAGTGGGACATTGTACGAAAAGTCAGCACACTCAGCACGGATAGTGCGCGCAACATGATTGCAGCGTCCAGGCAGCTCCCGTTCGAGCAGCTATGCCTTGAGCTGCACATAGCTCCAACGATCCATCACAGTACACACACACACACACACACACACACACACACACACACACACACACACTGTATTATTGTATGAGAGAGGTTCCAGGTTGAATTAAGGCGAATATTTGTAATGTTCAGAGGTTGTTGTGTTTAATATTCATGAGAATATTTGTCATTGTTCAAATGATAATAAACAAACATATAAAGCATATTTGTCCACTCATATGTTGATAAGAGTATTTAAAAACTTGAAAAATATCCCTCTAAGGTACATTTAGAACAGATAAAAAATGTGCGATTAATCGCGATTAACTATGGACAATCATGCGATTAATCGCGATTAAATATTTTAATCGACTGACAGCCCTAATCAAAACACGTGGCGCTTGGTAGCCAAAACGAGAATAGGTCTTACCTTGGTCGTTGTCTGATCAAAAGTTGTCTTCAATGGCATTAAAACGATAAAAAACGCTGCTGAAGGTTAATCCATACGTTAATCTAATATGTCTGTGTCACTTTGAAATGATTTCTGATAATCTATAAGCAATATACCTACATTTCAGATTTCAGAGCGTGAGACAGGTTTTGATTTGGGGAAACTGCATGCGCATAGCCCCCACTTTTTTTTGGTAACGTTGGTGTGTATGTGGAAATTCCCCTTCGATTCTATTGGCTCTAACGGTTAAAAAGAGATGTCAATCATCAAAATCGACCAATGGGTTCCAGAGAAATGGCAAAAACACCCATTTCCACCCAAATCACCCCAGAGGTGGAGTTTTTTTTGCTAATCCTCTCTTAAAAAGGTCAAATGTCACTTGTTTTGCATCAATCTTGATACAGGGTTCTTATTATATGTTGTACTTTGGATTCCTAAAGCTTTTAGTCTACCATCCCATCATTCAAGGGTGGTTTTCACTAAAGTAAAAAAGAATTTTTGGACGGACACTATAATTTACAGTTTTTTACTATGTTCAATCTGAATTTTCTTTAAAATAAAAAAACATCTATATTGATTCTGACTTTTCTACATCCAACTCGCAGGTTTATCATTAACAAAGATTATTAATTTTCCCCTTTTAGAAGTGTAGTTATGGTCTTTTGTTCTGGAAATGTCATTTTCGAGTCTGAGACCTGAAAAACAGGCTCGGGGCTTAACAGGTTAAGTCATGGATGTTTAACTTCTTCATATTTGTCTAACATCATAGTTTACTATTCATTCATGAAGTATGACGCTGCGCTGTCAGTACGCTTCTCCATGTTTGTGATTGGTCAAATGTTGCTAACGCCGCCCCTTTCACGTGAACGTGCTCTCAGCCGGACAGAGAAACCCTGGGTTGATTTACCGAGTTGATAACCAGCGTCGTAGGATCGCTTAGCGAGATCTCGTTTGTTAGGGTTAGCTAAGCCAGATAACTCAAAGATATCCAGGGTCTGTTGAACTGGCTTCGTCGTACAGGCCACTGATGTGTGGGCGGTGGTGGCGAAGTCGATAGGGACTTGGCTTGGCAACTGGAAGGTCACCAGTTCGAGTACTACCGAGGTGTCCCTGAGCAAGGCACCGTTCCCTACACTGCTCCCCGGGCGCCGGACATAATGGCAGCACACTACTCCTAACACTAGCATGGGTCAAATGCAGAGAAACAATTTCGTTACATAGTACCTGTACTGTGAAATGACAAAAAAGAGCAATTTAATTTAATTAATTAGTTAGGGATGGTTATACTATGGCAGCACCTGTAGTTTTTAACAGATATAAGGAAGGTAAACAGTGGCCGACTGCACGCTGCCACTGCAAGTCTCGGATCATGCAAGCAGGCTACGTGTTCTGTCTGCTGCCGTCTGGCAGGCGGTACCGCAGCATCAGGACAAAAACCACAAGACTGAGGGACAGTTTCATCCCACACCTGAGCTTGCACTTTTTATATTTGTATTTGGTGTTATTTATTAATATAAATAACACCAAATAAAAATATAAAAAGTGCAATATTAATAAATAACACCAAAGGAACCTGCTATCTAAGTTTTTCATACATGACCTCACTTCACCATAGTTGTGTATATGTTATGACAACACACCTTTGAATCTTGACATCTAGAGCAGGAGGCCTTCATCTGATTTGCCACGTATTTTAACATGCAGAGCATGAATACATCGCACATGAAATAGGCTATCATTGATCGCAGTACCAGCAACCTTTGCGTATACTGCAAATGTTGATATTGCAAAAACAATAGATTTTCTGTACATTGTGCAGTCCGTGTGTGTGTGTGCGTGCACCATCTAACTCTGACTGTTTCTCTCTGCAGGATGACACATACACAGAGAGTTACATTAGCACTATTGGTGTGGACTTCAAAATACGAACCATAGAACTAGATGGAAAGACCATTAAACTTCAGATTGTAAGTATCCTGCTGATCTCTCTTCTCTTTGTTCTTCCATGAGTCGCTCAGAGATGAGAATCATTGTTAGGACATGGGCATTAGATCACATGTGTCAAACTCAAGGCCCGGGGGCCAAATCAGGCCCTTGGTGGATTTAATTTCGGCCCGCAGGATAATTTTGAATTACTATTAGATCTGGCCCGCCGGTATATTGCACGCACACCTTCACTCCATCCTGAGGATTTCCTCAGCTCAGAGCCTGACCCCAAACATTGATGAACTTGCACCCAAGATGAGATGCCAAGTATCTGGCTTAAACTAGCATCACAGAGCAGCACACTGAGTTTACATGGATGTTTCCTTCTGCACGTTTTTTCTTGCGACAACAGGGCTGGTTTGTTTTTTTCTTTGAGGGAAATAGTTTTTTTGAAGCTGTTGTTGGCCTGTGGAAAAATGAATAATCATAAGAAACGACTCCGGAAAAGCTGCAGATAGAGCCATAAGAAATTAATGCAACTGATTATCATGCTATGATAGGCAATCATTTAAGCTTTGTTAGTTCCAGGTTTAATATGTGCAATAAGTTCATTTCAATAAGTTTTGCAATAAACATTGAACCAGTCCGGCCCTCGACTAGTACCCATTTTTTAATTTTGGCCCACTGTGTATTTGAGTTTGACACCCCTGCATTAGATGATCCACATCAAGTGTTCTAGTGAGTATTTGGCAGCAGCACAGTATGTATGTGCAGGAGTTTTTGTAGCAATGCATTTAAAGAGTGAATACATGAGATGAACTATGAATGCTACGTTGAGTTGCTATAAGGGCTTCAAGTGGAGAAGCTAAATGTGCCAGGAGCAGCAGAGAGCCTGTTTTACCGATAAGATGATGAATATTAAACAAAAAATGAAAATGCTGGGTAGTGAGAACAATTGTATTGCTTTGGTCTTTGTCTCCTGTCAAAGCTGTACTTATGTTTTCCTTTTAAAGTGGGACACGGCGGGTCAGGAAAGGTTTCGCACCATTACCTCCAGCTACTACAGAGGGGCTCATGGGATCATCGTAGTGTACGATGTCACAGACCAGGTCAGTACGCCAACTCCTCATACTCTATCCATCTAGTCCGTTTATGTATTCAATTATCAGCCATCACATATCTGCCATGCAAAATGAAAACATCCATACATACAGTGATGATCATGAGAAAGGTGAGGTATCAGCCAAGAACTACACGGGAGGAACTTGTTAATGATCTCAAGGCAGCTGTGACCACAGTCACCAAGAAAACTATTGGTAACACACCACACCATAATGGATCAAACCCTGCAGCCCCCCCCCCCCCCCCCCCCCCCCCCCCCCCCTGCTCAAGAAGAACATGAAAGGCCTTCTGAAGTTTGACAATGAACATCTGAATGATTCAGAGGAGGCTTGGGAGGTGATGTGGTCAGATGAGACCAACATAGAGATCTTTGGCATCAACTCGACACGCCGTGTTTGGAGGAAGAGAGATGCTGACTATAACTCCAAGAACACCATCCCCACCGTCAAGCATGGAGGTGGAAACATTATGCTTTGAGGGTGTTTCTCTGCTAAGGGGACAGGAGGACTTACTGCATCGAGGAGAGGATGTGCGGGGCTGTATACCCTGAAATCTTGGCCGATAGCCTCCTTCCCTCAGCCATGGCACTGAAAATGGGTCATGGAGGGGTCTTCCAGCAGGACAATGACCCTGAACATACGGCCAAGGCAAAACAGGAGTGGCTAAAGAAGAAGCACATTTAGGTGATGGAGGGGCCAAGCCAGTCTCCAGACCTTAAACCCAGAGAAAATCTGTGGAGGGAGCTGAAGCTTCCAGATGCTAAGCATCAGCCTCAAAACCTTCAGGATTTAGAGAGGGTCTTCAGAAAAGGAGTGGACCAAAATCCTTCCTGAGATGTGCACACACCTGGAGACCAGCTACAAGAAGCGTCTGACCTCTGTGCGTCCAACAAGAGTTTCTCTACCAAGTACTAACACATGTTTACAAGGGGGTCAAATATTTATTTCCCATGGTTAAATGTAAATCAATTTGTATCTTTTATTTAATGTCAATTTCTGGATTTTCTTTTTGATATTCTTACTCTCACTGTTAAAATAAACCTACCATTACAAATATAGACTGGTCATTTCTTTGTAAGTGGGCACACTTACACAATTTGCAAGGGATCAAATAATTATTTCCTCCACTGTATACTTATATACTAACCGAGTGAAAAGCTGAATTGTCCTTAAGACACTTCCTTAATGAAGTGTCTTCTTCATCTTACTATTTGAGAATTAAGCTTCTGTTCACTTCCCTCAAAACATTGATCCTATCCTCATTCTGCACAAAGGTTGTTATTACTGTCCACACAATGCAGCCTTGTGGTGGCTCATAGAGCCACAAACAGTCCTGCCACATCTGGTTGCTCAGTTCTAATGTTTAACTGATCCCTGTTTTAGGAGTCCTTCAACAACGTCAAACAGTGGCTGCAGGAGATCGATCGCTATGCCAGTGAAAATGTCAACAAGCTATTGGTTGGGAATAAGTGTGACCTGACAACAAAGAAGGTGGTGGACTACACAACAGCCAAGGTAAAGCTGGTGTACAAAAACCTTCTCACTCCTCTCTTGTAGGGAGTCCGTGTCTCTGCTTTAGTTTGACATTTTGGAAGATGTCTTGTGAAAGTTAGCCAAGAAGAGGGGCAGAGCAGAGGGTTTGGAAGTACACGCTGCTCTCTACTTCAGCCAAAGGGGATACATACAGTGGCAAAAAAAAGTATGGGAACCCCTTGGAATTTCCTGGTTTTATGCATGAATTTGTCATGAAATGTGACCTGATATTCATGTACGTCACAGTTAACGACAAACACAATGAGCTTAAAGGTCATGCAATATGCACTTTTTGATGTCTTTTATACATAGTGTCCCCAGTGTGTAGGAGACTCACAAAGTGTCAGAAAATAAAACCCTCTCTCTTTTCCTACTTACCCACATCTCTAAAAACGGAGGTATCCAGATTTGATGTGGTCATGACGACATTACAAAATGTTGGGCTGGCTTTACACCCACGGCCCTATCAGAAATGTCGCTATCCGTCGCGGTCTGTGTTTACACTAGCAAGCATCGCTAACAGTCAGAGCTAACACAGGGTGAACTATAGGCCAAGTCTAAAGGCTGAGTCTAAAGCTTAGGTGTTCCTACCTGTTTTTGCTATCATGCAGGGTCATGTCGTGTTTAAATGTGTTATTACTGTTCACTAATTAAATAATATAAAGTAAAAGCCTAATTTATATCCACAATCTGTGCTCTGTGCTCCTCTGCTATGTGCAGGAGTTTGCAGACTCTTTGGGCATCCCCTTTTTGGAAACTAGCGCCAAGAACGCCACCAATGTGGAGCAGGCCTTCATGACCATGGCTGCTGAAATCAAGAAGAGGATGGGCCCCGGGGCCACAGCCGGAGGAGGGGACAAACCAAACGTAAAGCTTACCCCCGGCACTACTGTCAAACCATCGTCAGGAGGATGCTGCTGAGAGGGAAACCACTTTCACTTGGCCCCCCCCCTTGTCCTCCTGTATTTGCAGGCCTGTCAGACTGTCTGCCATGTCCTCAAACTCCACTGTGTCCCCCCCCCCCTCCAATAGACAGGACAGGGACGATTGACATGTCTCTGTGAGCAGAACAAGAGGAAGTTTCCCATATTTGTACTGTACATAGTAGAGCCGCACTACCAAAAATAAATAAAGCATCATTCTTATTGTCACACTGTCCTGTTATTGATTACTAAAAATGTATTACCCCCCCCCCCCCGAGACTACTTTTTTGTTTGGCCCCCTTCATGCAGGCTTATGAGAACAGTGTGTTTATCTGCATTCCTCATACGGATGGTAATGAATCAGCTAATTAGCTCTCTTTTTTTTCTATGATTATGTTGCCGTGTCTATCAATGTGTCCTTCAGTCTGCACAGCAGCGTCTCACTGTCCACCATCTGAAGTCTAGTGCAGCAGTGTGTGTGTGTGTGTGTGTGTGTGTGTGTGTACATATATACATATATGTGTGTATACATATGTATTTGATCTGATTTGCCAGTCCTGTAGTGTTTGTTGCATTATTGAATCTTAATTTTGGTGGCTAAAGACAACCTGAAGTTTGTAGCTCAACTTTTAACTCTTCAACTGAAATAAATATTGTACTACCAAACTGTATGAAATGTGAGGACCTGTCTGCAATTTCTGGTCAGGTGTATAGAAAACCTGTTTGAATTATTTATTCTACATTCTTTTGGCATATGTTTTGCCAATTACACAGGGTCTGTTTGCAAATGG
Source organism: Trematomus bernacchii (assembly GCF_902827165.1). Taxonomy (NCBI): domain Eukaryota; kingdom Metazoa; phylum Chordata; class Actinopteri; order Perciformes; family Nototheniidae; genus Trematomus; species Trematomus bernacchii. Next base: position 1,195,236 of record NW_022987610.1, on the reverse strand, counting down.
CTGTAGGCATATATAAAATACAATGTTCTCTTCTTTTCATAATAAAGGCAAATGAATTCAATTTGAAAGGAACTCTTGGGATAGTGTTTCCTGTATGAAGAACAATTTGAAACGGTGCTGTAATGTGTGGCTCTAAATCAGGGTCAGGTCACCACAACATGGCCAAGGATGTGTTCGTGTGGACATGCATGAGAATCTTAAGCTCACAGTGGTCCAGCTTCTGAACACCAGCTTTTCTCTAAACTTAAGCATCATTCACAGCTACAGTCAAATATTGTACCTTCAACTACATTTTTATCAAAGCTTTAGGTTCTAGCTACTTCTATTTAGATTATGTATACAACATGTAAATCAAGTTCATGTGGTTAAGGTACACAGCAGTATATGAAGTAATAAAAAAGGTCCACCTTATTAATAATTATTATCCAGGTTCAGATGTATATATGACGAACATTAAACAGATGAGTACTTCTTCCACCAGTGCATGGAACTTACCCAACAGAGATTCAGCTGCTGGAAGCAAAGCCTGAGATGATTGCAATAATTCCTGCACTGGAACAGACGTTTAGTGAAACAGGAACTACAATTTATGCTGACAAGGATGTTTTATCTTTACAAAAATCTGAGGCAGGATTATGACTAGTGCTTGCAGCACAGCTTCCTTGATCCCTGGGGAAATGGCAGCTATTTTGCAGTAGTCACAGGAAGACATGTAAAATGGTAAGAAGTGGGGAAGAAACCTGTGATAACTCAAGCCCTTCCTCGTCATGTTTTACAGTATGAGCTGTGCTTACAGGACATCATAGTGAAGTTTAGTCTGTTTACCTTTATTGACATATAGCAGCAGAATGAGCTGAGCTCAGAGGAAGATCCAGTTTAACATATGAAACCATGTGGATCTAAAGTGTTGTTGTGCCAATCAATTGCAATTCATTATGAGCCTAGTCAGAGTAGACAACACATTTGATAGTTGATTAAGTTGGGAATAGGGTATTCAATGTTTTTATTGAGTAAACATGTATGTTTTAATATGTTGTGATATTAAGGCTACAAAGTAAGGTGTGCGCTAATACACACTGTATAATACATAGTATTAGTTTATATATAGGGTTTTTTACACCCTTGGTGTGGTAGTGATGAACGATCAGCTGAATCCTCAGCTCCCTCAGCTCCCTCAGTTTTCACAGCTTTAAAACTAATTAATTTGTCCAACCCTCAACTTTTATAATCTGTTAAACTCTCAGCGTAGTCGTAGGCTGTAAAGAACTGTAATCTACAGACCTGCTCATAGCAAACAGCAGGCACTCACAGACACCAGCTGGGGAACAGAACAAAGCATTTAGCAGTTAAAAAGGGACAGATCATACATGTTCAGTCTCTTCCTGTCAGCAGCCGAGATGCTGCTGCCCCATATACAATTCACAAGTGGACCTTTAATAAAAAAGTTTGAGTACCCCTGGGGATGGAATAAAACCTCACAGCTCGCCTCCTGATCTGGCTTGGCTCTGTTCATTCCTGCCCTGTGTCTGACAGCATTACATTACATGTTAGTTGTTAGACGCTTTTATCCAAAGCGACTTACATACTGTGGACAATCCCCACAGGAGCAATTTGGAGTGAAGTGTCTCAGGGACACAACGACATGCTGACTGCAGTGGGACTCGAACTTGCTATCCCCTGCCCATTCTTTTTCTCCAGGCCGAAGAAGAAGCTAGAGGGAGCATCCATCTCATTTATGTTGAGAAACCGGGACCTGACCAGTGGGACCTGACCAGTGGGACCTGACCAGTGCACCCTGAACTGAATTTTTGTAATAATTTCAGCTGTTTACATCTTTTTTTGTTGACTATTACTCAAATTAAAACCTTGCACATCGCTGCTGTCAGACACACACTCATCCCCACTCTGCCCTTGCTCTCTTCCTTCCTTCCCTCACTCACTACTTTACTGTTTTTTGCAACGGTTGATAGATTTTTTTTTTTCCCGCTGCGTTTAGTAGCAGTCTTTTTTTTACTCATCATTTCTGTTGCCGCCTCCTCCTCCATCTCAGCAACCTCCACCTGCTCACCCCATGTTCTCTTCTCTTCTCCTCTCCTGTTTCTTCCATATGCGGTTCACTATCCATATCTTCCTCCTGTGTTTTACTGACTTCATCTGTCTCTACATTTTCTTTTGCCAAATCACCTTGTGGTCTTTCATTGATTATTTCAGGTTTTTTTTGTGTGTTTTGTTCACCATTTTTCTTTGTGTTTTTTTTCCCATCCTCTTCTACTCCACACCAAACCACCACCTCCCTTTCCTGAACATCATCACCACAGGGCCGTTTCTAGCTTTTTGGGGGCCCTATGCAAGATGCTGTTTGGGGGCCCTAGTTTTGACCGTTTTTTAACTACAATGGGGGGGATTCCAAAGCCTTTAAGACAGGGGTGGGGAACCTCCGGCCCCCGGGCCGTATACGGCCCGCGAGACCATTTGGAACGGCCCTCGAGGTAATTTATAAACACACGCAAAAAAGAAAAAAAGAAATCTAGACCGCAAAAAAATTAAAAAAGCGAGTGCCTATTTTTCCTGGCCAAGGTCAGGGTCCTTGAACACAACACGAGTCTAACGTGTCATCACGTGATATATGTCTCGTCTGACAGGGGTGCAGTTCTGCAGGAGAGCACCAGAACGCCGCTCCGCCACTTCCAAAAATTGCAGTAACCATAAGGAGCCGTACACATGCCGCAGTTTCTGCGTGGCTGTGTCTTTAGTTGAAAGCCCAATGGCGATCTGTTCATCTGTCATACTGATCATACAGTCAATAACTTTGTTGTTATTAGCATCTGGTTAGCTAGCTATGCTAACGAATATAAGAAGCTTTTTCTCCAAGCAGTGAGGTAAAGGCACATCTTTATATGATCATTATAGTTATAAAAAAATAAGAGAATACAGTAAACAGGTATAAAATACTATATGACAGTAAAAAAAAGTTGTTATTAATAAACAAGAATACAGTTTGAAAGGGGAGTGATTTGTAGAATATCCATAAAGAAAAAGAAATCTGCTTACAGTTCTGTTTCATATGGGTGTTGAGAGATGTAGTGCACCAGATTGATGCTTTTAACTTCAACATTTAAAAAAAAAATCTTCCCGGGGAAGCATGCCCCCCGGACCCCCCTAGAGGAGGTGAGGACCCCCCCCCCCACTTAAATCATGTTCACATGGAAAGGAAACTAAATACATTTGCACACATCTTGTGTCCATATCTTTCTGTTGTGGTGGTCATGCCACACCGTGCACGTGCATGCATGCGCGAGTCATGGTAAGATATCTGGATTAAGAGGTTGCTTTTTCTTTGCACAGCATGAAAGAAAGGCGAAATGAATGGGCTGTGATTTTAGTATTTTTTAGCAGAGGTCAATAATTTGTACGGCCCTCGGAGGATGTTGAACAAATTGAAATGGCCCTTGAGAGGAAAAAGGTTCCCCACCCCTGCTTTAAGATGATCTGTGGAGATGCATCAATCTGTTACACTTTAATAGGAAAACAGGCTAATTTCACGAAAACCAAGCAATTGAAAATTACAAAAAATGATATTAAAAAGGTAAACAATAAGGCTCCTCTATGTCAATAAATGCAAGATTGGCTGTCAGCCAATGAGTGATGGTTGGGCTGATTTGGAATTCATTACCCCAAAAACACAAGCCACAGCTTTGCTATCATTGCAGTTTAGTCGTGTTTATATCCTACATTGGATTTGTAAGCATATAATGCTTCACCGAACACAGGAGGGGCTTGGCTGTCTACAAATAAAGACGGCTCATTTGAATTCTCCCCAAATATATTGAGGCTGAACCTGAACTTTGAATTCTCTGCTCCCATCATAATCTTGGCGATCTTGTTAAAATTGTGAATGCAGAATTAGAAATACTATCTAACTGGTTTGCAGTTAATAAATTATCCCTTAATGTGGCCAAAACAAATGACATGTTATTCAATACAAAGTCTGAGAGTAGAAATGACTGCATTATACAGATTTGTAATACCGAGATAGAAAAAGTTGGTGCATGTACATTTTTAGGACTGCTTGTTGACGAAAAACTCAATTGGAAGCACCATATAAATTATGTACAGACTAAACTGTCAAAAACAATATGTATTTTGTATCATACTAAGAACATTCTTGAAGAAAAGATACTCTTTATAACAGTCTATTTCTCCCTTACCTTTACTACTGCTCCGAAATATGGGGAAACACGTACTCAACAAATCTACAAAAAATAATAACCAGTGGTGAGCCGTCAGGGCCCTCTAGGCCCTCTGTGAGGGCCTAAGATATTCTAAAAAATAATATTTAAAAACATTTAAAAAATATATATATTTTTTAAATATATATTTTTTTAATATTATTTTTGTTATATTTTTCATTAGTTTTACCGAAAAAAAACTTGATTTAATTGTATTTAAAATAACATTTCCAAAGAAATAAATCCTTCGAATCTGCCTGTTCAGTCTCTGTTGAATGTGAAGGGTTACATGAAAGAAGCTCGTCTGGCCCTCTGCGATTCACAGAGGGCCCGCTATAGTAACTGAACGAGAGAGTAATGTCAAATGACAGTACAATTGACCAATCATATCTTCCCTCTAAATCTGGGGTTACGTATTGTAACCCAGCTTCTATGAGTATAGGCGCAGCCCTCTAAGGCTATCGCTATTGGGTAATCCCACTGCACGTGTGCAGCACTGACAGACTTAATCCACGCCCACCTATGACGTGGGCCCCACCTACAGCCTCACTTCCGTATAAATAGGAAGTAGGCCCGACCATCTGCTCCCACGCCAACAGCTTTTCTTCAGCTATTCACGGAGCCAGTGGGGCCCGAACCTTAGAGGGCTGCGCCTATACTCATAGAAGCTGGGTTACAATACGTAACCCCAGTTCTATTTCGTATAAGGCTTCGCCCTCTAAGGCTATCGCTATTGGGTTAAGGGCGAAGCAGGATGTAGTCCACGCCCCACTGGTCCGTCCGTTACCAGGAGCACAAAAAACACACCTACTCAATTTAATAACCCATGTCCATTGCGCCATGCGTAATGGAGCATCACAGTCCCTGGAAATGTAGCATTTAAAATGAATATTCTCCATGAGGGAATGAAGGTGAATACCTGTCGTTATAAAAAGTAGAGACCAAAGTCCCACTTGTTACAACGAAAAAAGAGAGGAAACAGGGCAGCTCTCTGAGTGCCGATAGGCAGGAGAGAGGGCACACAGTTGTGTCCCCGACATTACTCACTCTGACAGGACATTCAGTACTGAGTGTGTCAGAGAGGAATGGGAGACATCCCTCAAATAAAAACGAATAAAAGAACAGGGGGAAGACCAAGATGCCGCAGTGCAAATGTCTTCCACTGTCGGTCCTCCGTGCAACACCATAGAGGTTGATACAATTCCTCTGGTGCCGTGCGCTTGATGTTCTCCGGAGGATCCGCCCCAGAGGAGACATACGCCTGTGACACAGCCTCACACAGCCAGTGTGACAGGCGTTGTGCAGACAGAGGCTGCCCCATTGAGCGCTCTCTGTAATGCACAAACAGACGCTGGAAACTGCGCAAAACAGCCGCGCATGCCGTATAGCATGACAGCGCGCGCACGGGACGGAGGAGATGAGATGTGGCTTCCTCCTCTGATGTGTGAGGAGGAGGAAAAAAAACCCTCCAAAGTTATCACTCTTGATCTAAAAAAGAGACCTGTGATAATTTTTGGCATAAAAACCAGGCTAGGGCGCAAAACAGCTAAGCTGCCATCTCCTTGGATCTGGAGACATGACGGAGCCACAGAGAGAGCAGACAAATCACTCACCGCTTTTAGCTGATGTCAGAGTGTTGGAGTAGAACACTTTTCTGGTGGCTGAATAGCCCCCCTCTCCGCGCCGTTCGTTGGATGAGGCTGGATCTCTATTAAATTAAGAAAGGAATTGAAAACACCGGAATCAAAGTTATAACAAATTATCTGAGTTTACTTCTAGTAGGAAACCAAACACATATACAAGTTATACAGAGTACTCGAGTACTCCGGGCTTCAGGTTTGTGACGCGGTTTACAGGTAGACAGACCAGCCTTCAGGAAACGAGAAGTACAGACTTCAGGTTTGGGATGCGGTTTACACGTCTCTAGACCAGCCTTCAGCAAACCAGAAGCATTTTTACACACACAAACATCAGTATTTCTATCTATTTTTGGGGCGGAGATTTGTCGAGTCTTCCTTCCCATTTTCCTCCCAAGCGAATTAGAGAGCCCCTGGGGAGGAGCTGTGTAAGCTGATCACCTCCCCCAAGTGTCCTGACTGGCTGGATTCGCTTCTGGCCGAGGTCAATCAGAGTTCCGAACAGAGAGTGAGATCCCAAGCCACACCAGGTCAAAAGTCAATGTTTATCTTTACCTTATCTTACTCTACATTCCTTTCCCAGGGGATCTTTTCACCTAAACTATCCTCCTTCAGACATTTAAACTCTTCTCCACCTATTTAACGATGTCTTTAATGACTTAACAACAGCATCTGGCTTTTATGGATGATAAGAAGCGATGTTGGTGTGTTGGAACACAGAATCTCTGGATCAGTGAGTTTGAAAGTAAGAATAACATTCCTATTCTAAGTGACTTATCAAAACCCGTTTGTGATTACCTAAAACAGTTCAAACAATACATGTTCACTAAAATACAATTCAAAATAATACATGTTTACTTCAATACAGTGTAGAATCATATATTTTTACTTCAAGAGCCAAGAGCAGAGCTACTTTGGCTGACAAGAACTTTTAGGGGGACCTGATCTAAAGGTTCAAATGGAGCTTCTCTCAGTGCGCGTAACACTAAAGCCAAATCCCATTGAGGCGCCAAAGCGCGTGACACAGGTCTGAGTCTCTGTACTCCCCGTAGAAAACGTTTTGTCAGAGGGTGACTAACACCGTGCTGACACCAAACCTACGTGGCAAGATGAAATGGCAGCAGCATATGTTTTGACCGTGCTATAAGCCAGTTCCTGTCCAGCAACAGCTGGAGGAACGACAGCACATGAGGCAGGGTGACCGTAACGGGGTCCAGGCTTTTCCCTACATGTCAAACGGAACGCTGTCCATTTGGCTGTGTATGATGCTCTGGTGTGTGAAGCAGCTGCGCTGATCGTACACGATTTATGTAGGCCGCCGCTGCTTTGTTGTCTGTTCGAATAAACACATGTTGATTGTACCGCAACGGGGCGAAAAAATGCTGGATTACTCTCCATACGGAGAGTAATTCCAGCACGTTTATATGGAGAGACATATGAACCGGCCACTGTCCCCCCCCTGCCTGCGACATGCACGTTCCTCAGCCTGCGAGAGATGCGTCTGTGAACACTGCGGTGTGTGACGTCACTCTGCTCAGGGGCACCCCCACTGACAAGACGTGGAGATTTTTCCAATAGGTTAAAACCAAACCCACGGAAGGAGGAATGTACACCATGCGTCTCCTTTGACGCACAGGGTCGATGCGCAGGCGAATAAACCACCTCTGGAGTCTCCTCAAGTGAAGGAGACCCAGGGCGATCACCACGTGACCAGCTGACATCATGTCTAAAAACTGTATCACGGAGAGGGCTGTCACCGCCCCGCGGGGTGTGACGCGCCGGAGGAGAGCTGTCACTTTCTCCCCTCTCCGCTGTGAGAGTCGCGCTCTCATGCGGGCTGAGTTCAATTCCACTCCCAGTTAAATGATAACCTGGGAGGGAAGAGGACAGCTCTTCTTCCATTTGATAATGAAAAACCCAGGCTTGACAGATGCTCCAGCACCTGTTTGATCGTCAGCATGGGAAAAGGCCATTCCCTTGTTGAACACTGACAGATCGAGGATGGGTCTCATTCCCCCCGCCCCGTCTCCTTCGGGACCAGAAAATAGCGAGAGTAAAAACCCCTGATTTTCTTCCCCTTGAGGAACCCTGGAAAAAGGCTTCCTTTAACAGAGTTCCTGCCGCTCTGCACGGAGCGCGAGACACTGTTCCTGGGATGACAGGGTTCCCTGTTATCCCGTAGAACTGCGGGGGGGAGAGGCGAACTGCAGAGACTACCCTCTGCCCATCCGCCTCTTATCCATCTGTCCATCAGACACACACGCCGCCACCCTGAGTAATACTCTGATAGCGCCGGGTGTACATTCTCTGGATGTGCTGTGGTTGGTGGCAAACCACGCCAGAGCCCTCCACACACTGCATTTCACACAGGCTCTCATTATGTCGCCGTTTTAGGAGAAGTCTCGTAAACCGCGCGTTCACGCTCAACACCACTAAGGGATGAGCGGAGGTGTGTGCAGTGCTGTCCCCACGAGGCGTAATAATGGCCCCTTTGATCCATTAATGGAGGGGGCGTAGTCATCCGACTTGTGCCCTCCACTCGGACCCAGGACTCAAGGCTTCGTCCACGGAGTAAACCTCCTGGACTGCCCAATCATCCTCGACCGCAGCAGCAGCAGCGAGAGCGTCCGCTCTCTGCTGTTTGAGGGCCAGAGGGAGATGGGTACCTAGTGAGCATGACACCTGGGGGGCGTGAGCTCATTACGACCGTGGATAGGAGGTACGTCTGAGACAGAGGAAAAATCCGTGCTGCCTAATAACCGTACGGTTTAAGGTAGACGAATTGAATAGTAAGCCCTGCTGTTTTATTAACTGATAAGTTAAAAAACCCAGCCAGCTTAAGCAGCGAGCCATGCTGCCAAGTAACCAATAGGATATTGGCAGCCGGCTTAACCGGGGAGCCTTGCTGCATATTACAGTACTTCCCTCTGTCCATCGAACACACGCGCCGTCCACTTGTCATGGTGACGAGCCACGCCAGAGTCCTCCAGACGCTGCATTTCACACAGACTCTCATTTATGTCACGTTTAGGAGAAAGCTCGTAAACCGGACCTTGAGGTGCGTTCACGCTCAACACCCCTAAGGGATGAGCGGAGGTGGGTGCAGTGCTGTCCACACTGTAATAATGGCACTCGTGGGCTTATTACAACCGTGTGTAGGAGGTAGGTCTGGGACAGAGGAGAAAAACCGAGCTGCCTAAAAACCAATAGGTTTTAAAGACAGCAGATTTATGCAGCGAGCCATGCTGCCTATAACCGAAAGGTTAGGGGCAGCCGGCTTACCCGGTGGGCCTTGCTGCATAATATTAACCATCTGTCCACCGAACACACGCGCCGCCCTCTGAGTAATACTCTGAGGGCGCGCGACATGCTCTGGAAAGTGCTGTGGTTGTCATGGTGACGAGCCACGTCAGAGACGGAGGGGGCCTCCACACGCTGCATCTCACACCGGCTCTCACCCTGTCTCTGTTTAGGAGTGTTAAGGCTCGTAAACTGGACATTGAGGCGCGTTCCCGCTCAACCCTGCTGAGGAATGAGCGAGGTGTGTGCAGTGTTATTCACACAGTGCGTAATAACAGCCCTGGGCTCATTACGACCGTGTGTAGTAGGCACATCTGGGACAGAGGAAAAAACCGTGCTGCCTGCTAACCGACAGGTTAGGAGCATCAGGTTTAAACGTCAAGCCCTGCTATCTAATAACCGCCTGGTTAAATACAGCATGGCTTGTGCCGCGAGCCCTGCTGCCTGCTAACTGACAGGTTACAGCCGGCTCAAACGGCGAGCCCCGCTGTCTGTTAACCGACCGGTTAACCCCAGCTGGCTTATGCACCTCCACACGTTGTATTGCACAGCGGCTCTCATCATGTCTCCGTTTAAGAGAAGGCTCGTAAACCGGACATTGAGGCGCGTTCACGCTCAAACCCGCTTGAGGAATGAGCGGAGGTGTGTGGAGGCATATCTGTGACATAGGAAACAAGCCCGTGCTGTCTAATTAACCGACAGGTTTTAAAGACAGCCGGTTTGTGACAGAGGAAAAAACCGTGCTGCCTGCTAACCGACAGGTTAGGAGCATCAGGTTTAAACGTCAAGCCCTGCTATCTAATAACCGCCTGGTTAAATACAGCATGGCTTGTGCCGCCAGCCCTGCTGCCTGCTAACTGACAGGTTACAGCCGGCTCAAACGGCGAGCCCCGCTGTCTGTTAACCGACCGGTTTAACCCCAGCTGGCTTATGCACCTCCACACGTTGTATTGCACAGCGGCTCTCATCATGTCTCCGTTTAAGAGAAGGCTCGTAAACCGGACATTGAGACGCGTTCACGCTCAAACCCGCTTGAGGAATGAACGGAGGTGTGTGGAGGTATATCTGTGACATAGGAAACAAGCCCGTGCTGTCAGACAGCCGGTTTGTGCCGCGAGTCCTGCTGCCTAATAACCGATAGGCTATGAGGCCGCTTATACAGCTTTTTTATGTCATCCGGAGGAGAGCTCTCCTGAACCGGGGGAACGGGGAGATCTCATTAGGCGGCTGCCTTTCCGATGATCTCCGGGAGTTGTTGGAGCAGAACACCTCTGCTACGCGCCGTTCGTTGGATGAGGCTGGATCTCTATTAAATTAAGAAAGGAATTGAAAACACCGGAATCAAAGTTATAACAATTATCTGAGTTTACTGGTAGGAAATAGAACAAGTATACAAGTTATACAGAGTACTCCGGACTTCAGATTTGTGATGCGATGCGGATAAAGGTGTCAGGACCATCCACTCATCAAACCAAAAAGAAATTGGACTTCAGGTTTGTGATGCGATGCGGACACAGATATCAGGACCAACAAACTCACCAAACCAAAAAGCATTTTTACACTCAAAAACATCAGTATTCATATCTATTTTTGGGGCGGAGATCAGTCGACTCTTCCTTCCCATTTTCCTCCCAAGCGAATCAGAGTTCCGTGAGGAGGAGCTGTGTAAGCTGATCACCTCCCCCAAGTGTCCTGATTGGCTGGATTTGCTTCTGGCCGGGTTCAATCAGAGGTCTGCCCAGCACGTGAGATCCTAAGTTACACCAGGTCAAAAGTCAACGTTATCTCTCCCCCTATCTCCCCTCCCTATCTTTTCCAGGGGAGTTATCTCATAAACTTTTCTTTTTCAAACAATTAAACCTTTAGTGCCCCCATAAAAAGAGACCCAAATCTACCTTAAAAACAACATCTGGTGTGTTGAGGTGAAAGGGACAGGGTGTGTGTATGACCCAGGAGTGTGATTACTTAAAACAGTTCAAACAATACATGTTCACTAAAATACAATTCAAAATAATACATCTTTACTTCAATACAGTTTAGAATCATATCTTTTTACTTCAATCCCTCTTTTGATCTCACCTCACGAGATCAACATATAGCATTTGAAACATTACCACTGTCATTCTTTTTTCTTACTGTGTCTGTCCCAACATTTATATAAACCCATCAGAAGTTGGGATATAGAGCACTTTAAATCTTTAGGAACAGTCCATAACAACAACCTCTTATGACAGTGGAGGGAGAATAAAATATGTCTAAAAAGCAAAGTCCTTGTCAGCTGAGTCATCTTTACTCTTCCCTCAATGGTGGAACTGATGAGTCTAACACACAATGAGCAGATACAAGGCACACAACAACAACAACCACATGTCACTAAAATGGCAATAAAAGTAGCCACAGAAATTAGAAAAGACATTATCATACTTTTCCCTCTTTTGGTAACACATAGTTCTGTAGAATAAAAAATACCAATCCCTTAAATTGTGGGATATAAAAATAAAGTTGAAAGTTCCTCAAAAAAAATGGATTGTTCAGACAAAGTTCCACACCGGCTATATCAACCTGTTTCAGCGGGAAATGGAGTTCCCTGTGCCGTCTTGGTTTGCCATATCTTCGTCCCCCCAGCCCGCTGACGGCGGCTTCTGGGGTGCCTGCTAGAGAGATGTGGCCTGATTGTTCTCCCCCGGCCCGCTGATGGCGGCCTCCGGGTCGATGCTTGAGAGATGTCCCGATCCTCCTCCTCCGGCCCGCTGATGGCGGCTTCCGGGTCGACTGCTGGAGAGATGTCCTCCCGATCCTCCTCCTCTGGTCCGCTGATGGCGCCTCCTGGGTCGACTGCCTTGACGAGAGCCAGATCTGTTCTGATGTCGTCTAGGGTCCTCGCGACGAGGGCCAACTCTGTCCTGATGTCGTCTAGGGTCCTCGCAGGTGTTTTTCCCGACCGTACACTGGCTCCAGTGGTACCAGTTGTCTCCCTTTCCATCTAGGCGGACGGCATGGGAGGTCCCCTCCAACCAGACGCAATCTGCTGTGTTGGCCTTGTGTTTCTCGGGTCCCCCTTTTGGCGTCAGCAACCTGTGTGGAGAGGTCTCATACCAAGCCCTTAAGTTGCTGGAAATATGGTTTTGAAATCATCTCTTCTACTTCTTTAGTGTTTATTGGCGGCACCAACTAGACTGGAGTGTGGACAAGAGACTATGCAGAAAATAATAAACTAAAAATTAAATTAAAAACTAAAAATTAAAATTAAAAATAAAAAATAGAACAAAAATAAAACAAAAAAGGAACAAACTAACAAAACAAAAAATAACCAAATGGATTATTTTAAATGTATCAATTTCTCTTAAAAGCAACAAACAAAACAAAACAAAAAATACCAAAACTAGTATTTTAAATTGATAAATTTCTCCTAAAAACGTAATAATCTCACATACATATTGTCTGATGTATATCCTATCCTTTTCCCCCTTTTTCTGAAATAGAACGCCGTTAACGGTGTTCTTATTTTCAGAAATATCGAGCCTTATACATCAGTTATTTAATATCAGCTATATATTTATTATTACTATTACTTATATATCAGGCATTAAATGTCAGCCTTCTTCCATGATTGACCTCGTTTATATTATCTGACTTATGTTGATACGTGTTCGTTTGTATTTATTTAATATACTGGGCAATTATTGCTTTAATTCTAAATATTCAATACGTAATTGTTCAGAATGTTGTAGCACTCCCTGTTTTCTTAACAACTGGAGCTATGGCTATATTTGAAATCTGACTTGGTTAAGAGATGATTTGTTTATTGGTGAGAGGAACACTCTTCCTCCTCTCTGTGTTGAGGCCATAAAACCTTTTAATGGGCTCTGTGGTCTGTTCAGATTTAGATTTTCTTCCTCTCCAGAGGTCATGCCTGTCTTTGACCCTGTATGCTGCTGTGAGTCTGCAGCACCTCAGGAGCAGAGAAAGGGGGAGATCTCTTCCCAAAAGTGTAAGCTCCCTCATGAGCAACATAGCACCACATTAAACTCTCCCTGACTTGTTTGTAAAGCGTTCTTTAAGGCCTGAATTGAGTCTTCCGTTGTGTAACGGAAAATCCCATTTCCAAAAAGGGTCAGTTTAATAGTCCTTATCATATTATCGCTCTGTGCTTGCATGCTAGGACCTATTGTCTTTGCCAGAGCTGCTGCTATTCTTTCTACATGTATTAGCTCCATATTAGCAGGGTTCACTAACATGGTTGGTTGATCCAGTTTAAGATTTTCAATATCTGCCATTACTATTTCCAACATTCCTTTTCCCTGAATATCAGGTCTAACAATGTGTTTTCTTTTAGGAGTATTAGATGGGATACTCATAAGTGGCATTTGTGAGCTATCATCTCCGTAGGGTGGAGGTAGGGTCTCAGACATTATACCACCTGCTTGTTGCTCTCTGTCTCTATGTCTTCTGCAATTCTTTACCCACAGTTCTTTTTACTGGATTTTTCTCTCAAGTATTACACAGATTTGACTTAAAAAAATCACACAGAGCTTTTCATACCTTATCATATTACAGTCAGGCAAATTTTTATTGTGCGATGTTTATTTCAACAGATAGCGTGACTTCCAGAAGCAAGCTTCTACAATCCCCTCACGGCGATTGCGACTTCAGGCCAGGAGTTAAAACTCAGTCAACAAAATCTCTTTATCGTCACGTTTAATGAGCCTGATTATCCCCACAACAGTTTTGTGATGAGATTCGGTCGTTCCAAATAATTAGTTGGAGGTCGCGTCTCTCTCCTCCTCTATCACCCACCATATAACAATTACAGAAATGTTATACATTTAAAGCACCACGAAAGGTAACCGCATTAATCAATCTTATCATGATCTGCGGGGAATTTAACCCTTCTGTTTTTTACACCTTCGTAGTCTTTAATTAAAGCACTGTAAAGCAACCGTATTAATCAATGTTATTTTGACTTACGGGGAATTTAACCTATACTTCTTTTACAGCCTTACAGTCTTCGTATTTAGTGAGTGAAGGGCCGGGACTTATCTACCCGCCTCACTCAAACACTATTTTTGCTCTAGGTCCAGGACTGAATACCCTTCTCTAAGCACTTCCCCAATATCCCCAACTTGTAATATGTATTGTATTTCCCACCGTGACTAAGAACACTGAGAACGCTGCTGACAACTCTACATTTTTGTATAATCAATCACAGATTTTTGATAGTCAAAACAGGTGTCTGCTCACCCTTTGTATATGGCCATTGGTTTAGTTGTCACCAGTATCTCGGTGTCCTCCCCCTGGACTGGATTCTGTCCCCTGGCTATCGGTGTTCCTTTCTAGAGATCAGCACTCCACGTCGGGAAAGGCACCACTTGTTGGAGCAGAACACCTCTGCTACGCGCCGTTCGTTGGATGAGGCTGGATCTCTATTAAATTAAGAAAGGAATTGAAAACACCGGAATCAAAGTTATAACAATTATCTGAGTTTACTGGTAGGAAATAGAACAAGTATACAAGTTATACAGAGTACTCCGGACTTCAGATTTGTGATGCGATGCGGATAAAGGTGTCAGGACCATCCACTCATCAAACCAAAAAGAAATTGGACTTCAGGTTTGTGATGCGATGCGGACACAGATATCAGGACCAACAAACTCACCAAACCAAAAAGCATTTTTATACTCAAAAACATCAGTATTCATATCTATTTTTGGGGCGGAGATCAGTCGACTCTTCCTTCCCATTTTCCTCCCAAGCGAATCAGAGTTCCGTGAGGAGGAGCTGTGTAAGCTGATCACCTCCCCCAAGTGTCCTGATTGGCTGGATTCGCTTCTGGCCGGGTTCAATCAGAGGTCTGACCAGCACGTGAGATCCTAAGTTACACCAGGTCAAAAGTCAACGTTATCTCTCCCCCTATCTCCCCTCCCTATCTTTTCCAGGGGAGTTATCTCATAAACTTTTCTTTTTCAAACAATTAAACCTTTAGTGCCCCCATAAAAAGAGACCCAAATCTACCTTAAAAACAACATCTGGTGTGTTGAGGTGAAAGGGACAGGGTGTGTGTATGACCCAGGAGTGTGATTACTTAAAACAGTTCAAACAATACATGTTCACTAAAATACAATTCAAAATAATACATCTTTACTTCAATACAGTTTAGAATCATATCTTTTTACTT
Organism: Trematomus bernacchii; assembly: GCF_902827165.1. Taxonomy (NCBI): domain Eukaryota; kingdom Metazoa; phylum Chordata; class Actinopteri; order Perciformes; family Nototheniidae; genus Trematomus; species Trematomus bernacchii. The sequence goes on along the minus strand of NW_022987610.1, from coordinate 1,179,895 downwards.
CAGAGTTCCTGGAGAATACCGCCTATACGGCAGATCCGAGATGGCGGATAGAGGGACCCGGTGACCCGGTGTCAGCCCGGCAGCCGAACCCATAGGCTCGGCTGTCGGGCTGACAGTCTCCCCCGTCCGGAGGAGAGGGAGGATGGGGCCGGGGGAACCACATGGTGATCCGTGACTGCTGCCCGCCACTCGGATCCAATAAATCAAGGGCTTGATCCACAGAGTAAGACTCCTGGACTAGCCAATCATCCTCAGCCGCGAGAGCGTCCGCTCTCTGCTGTCTGTGGGCCAGAGGGAGACGGACACAATGAGTGCACGACACCTGGGGAGTGAGAGCCGCGTTTGCGTGCTCCCATCCCCGGCAGTACTTACCTGTATCGTCTGTGTAAAGCCGCTTCCTTTCTCCCTGGAGCGAGCCAGCCACAGCCGGTCGTAACTCATATGTCGGGCTGACCCCGAGCCCCCGCCCTATCTCCCCCGTCAGGAGGAGAGGGAGGATGGGGCCGGGGGAACCCCATGGTGATCCGTGAATGGAGGGGAAGGAGTCGCCTGACTGCTGCCCGCCACTCGGATCCCATAAATCAAGGTCTTGGTCCACGGAGTAAGACTCCTGGACTAGCTAATCATCCTCGGCCGCAGCAGCGAGAGCGTCCTCTCTCCGCTGTCTGTGGGCCAGAGGGCCAGTGCTTCTGCAACGGAGTGCTGAAGAAAAATGGGAGCAGATGGTCGGGCCTACTTCCTATTTATACGGAAGTGAGGCCGTAGGTGGGGCCCACGTCATAGGTGGGCGTGGATTAAGTCTGTCAGTGCTGCACACGTGCAGTGGGATTACCCAATAGCGATAGCCTTAGAGGGCGAAGCCTTATACGAAATAGAAGGGTGGGTTTTATTATCGCTGACTTTATGACAAGTTCCGCCCGCTGTGAAACTTTTCTTGTTTCCATAGCAACAACAACTTCCTGTCAACAGCGTGAACTCGCCTTCAAAATAAAAGCATGCCAAATTACACTTAAGACATACAACTGCAACGAAAGTAACAAACACAATGCAATATCATTTTCAATGTCAAAGAACACAAATGGGGTTCACAGGTGTTGTTTTGTGTGGTAGAGGGTCGCTGTCATTGATGCGTTTTGCACCCTGGGCCGTTGTTTTGATATTCCGCTGAAGTATACGCTGTGACGTAATAACTCTTTTTTTTCCTTTTTTTCGAGGGAATTGGTGGGGGTCAGAGGGCCTAGGTATAAAGCTCACGGCTCGCCACTGATAATAACATCCCAAAAAAAAGTATTACGAATAGTCTGTGGTGTTGGTAAATATGTACACATAACTCCCATATTTAAAAAAACTCAATCTATTCAAATGTGTTGACATAGTACAGCTTAAAACAGTACTGATTATGCACAACATTTTCCATAACAAAATGCCTAATAACATTCAAAAGCAGTTCCAAACCACAGCGTGAACATATGAATGTAAAAAAAGTCACTTGAAAATAAGTGTTCACAATGTTTATATGCAATTATGCATATATTATTATTCATTTGCCAAGTACATGTGTACATATGTATATATTTATATATAGTATTTTCATTTCCAAAAAAAGATAGTTGAAACTGCTATTGACATGTGCAGAAAATGACCCTATATCTAGTTTTCGTATATATATATGCATTTGTTGTTTTCCTGCCCTAACTTTTATTGAATTTTTTCTCCTGTTTTCTTTATTTCTTTGTACTCCTTCATTTCTATACGTTTTTGACGCAATAATGCCGCTGTATTAGGATGATGCACAGGAGGGCTACTTTCCACAAGCTATGCTTCAGCCCTCCCGCTTCTACTAATTGTGTTCATCTTTGTGTGTATGAATTATACTTTTTTTGTTTTTTGGATGAATTAAAAAAAAAATTGTGGGGGGACAAGGGGAACTGACTACCAGGGTAGGAATTTCACGGCGGCCGTGAATTTTTAATTTTTAATTTTGAAGTTAAAACCATCAATCTGGTGCACTTTGAGAGCAAAATGAAGAGATCTATGGATACTCAACACCCATATGAAAGAGAACAGTAAGCAGATTTTCTTTTCTTTATGGATATTTTACAAATCACTCCCCTTTCAAACTGTATTGTTGTTTATTAATAACAACTCATATAGTATTTTATACCTGTTTACTTTATTCTCTTGTTTTTTTATAACTATAATGATCATATAAAGATGTGCCTTTACCTCACTGGTTCTAGAAAAAGCTTCTTATATTCGTTAGCATAGAACGATGCTAACCAGATGCTAATAACAACAAAGTTATTGACTGTATGATCAGTATGATCAGTATGTCAGATGAACAGATCGCAAAAACTGGGGTATGTGTACCGCTCCTTATGGGTACTGCAATTTTTGAAGTGCCGGAGTGGCGTTCTGGTGCTCTCCGTCAGAACTACACCCCTGTCAGACGAGACAATTAGGCGCTTTCACACCAAGTACTTTGCCGTACTTAGTTCCTAGTACTTAGTTCATCAGAAGTCTTTAATCCATTTATTTTATTATATTGTTAATATTTAAAATTAATTATAAAATTAAAATATATTTATATTTTATATATAAAAATCGGTCTCATGTTGCCACTCTGTAAGCCAAGAGTTGTTAATTTAGCAATGCCTTAGCTTGAAGAACAGGGACACAACTAATGATAATAGCATATGGTGGTATATTATTTAGATATTCACACCTTTATCAGAAGAACCAAACCAAAATAAAATTATCTCACAGACAGTAGGTCCTGGCCAGTTCTGTCTCATTAATCACAATTATTTTGACATGAAATCTTCATACCGTCCCAGTTTTGTAAAAACCTAAAAACCTTTGAAATACGTTACCACTTCACAGCACGGTGCGCTGAGTTCTTGGAGTCGAAAAAAGCCCAAGAGGAACAACTTGGTGTGTGATGTAGGAAGCAGGAGCAGGTGGGGAGAGATGGGGCTTCAAGGTTATTTTATTTTTGTTTTAAATGTGTCTTGGAGACAAGGACCAGCTGCACACAATACAATACAGTACAACACAAAACCAATAAGACACACGGTGACACATGTACAACCAACCCAGTCTCACATCTAAACGTTGTTGGAGTAGAATACCTCTGCTACGCGCCGTTCGTTGGATGAGGCTGGATCTCTATTAAATTAAGAAAGGAATTTAAAACACCGGAATCAAAGTTATAACAAATTATCTGAGTTTACTTCTAGTAGGAAACCAAACACATATACAAGTTATACAGAATACTCGAGTACTCCGGGCTTCAGGCCTGATGATGCGGTTTTACAGGTAGACAGACCAGCTTTCAGAAAACGAGAAGTATGGACTCCAGGTTTGTGATGCGGTTTACCGTCTTCTAGCACCAGCTTTCAACAGACCAGAAGCATTTTACACTCAAAATCATCAGTATTTCTGTCTGTCTTTGGGGCGGAGATTTGTCGATTCTTCCTTCCCACTTTTCTCCCAAGCGAATCAGAGAACCCCTGGGGAGGAGCTGTTTAAACTGCTAACCTCCCCCAAGTGTCCTGATTGGCTGGATTCGCTTCTGGCCGGGTTCAATCAGAGGTCTGCCCAGCATGTGAGATCCCAAGCCACCCCAGGTCAAAAGTCAATGTTTATCTTTACCTTATCTTACTCTACATTCCTTTCCCAGGGGATCTTTTCCTATTTTACGATGTCTTTAACGACTTAGAAACAGCATCTGGCTCTTAGAGATGATAACAGCCAATGTTGGTGTGTGAAACACAGAATCTCTGGATCAGTGAGTTTAAAAGTGAGAATAACATTCTTTTTCTAAGTGATTATCAAAACCCGTTCAAACAATACATGTTTACTTCAATACAGTGTAGAATCATATCTTCTTCCTTCAATCCCTCTTTTGATCTCACCTCACGAGATCAACATATAGCATTTGAAACATTACCACTGTCAATTTTCTTCTTACTGTGTCTGTCCCAACATTTATATAAACCCATCAGAAGTTGGGATATAGAGCACTTTAAACCTTTAGGAACAGTCCACAACAACAACTTATTATGACAGTGGAGGGAGAATAAAATATGTCTAAAAAGCAAAGTCCTTGTCAGCTGAGTCATCTTTACTCTTCCCTCAATGGTGGAACTGATGAGTCTTAACACACAATGAGCAGATACAAGGCACACAACAACAACCACATGTCACTAAAATGGCAATAAAAGTAGCCACAGAAATTAGAAAAGACATTATCATACTTTTCCCTCTTTTGGTAACACATAGTTCTGTAGAATAAAAAAAAATACAAATCCCTTACATTATGGGATATAAAAATAAAGTTGAAAGTTCCTCAAAAAAAAAATGGATTGTTCAGACAAAGTTCCACACCGGCTATATCAACCTGTTTCAGCGGGAAATGGAGTTCCCTGTGCCGTCTTGGTTTGCCATATCTTCGTCCCCCCAGCCCGCTGACGGCGGCTTCTGGGATGCTTGCTAGAGAGATGTGGCCTGATTGTCCTCCCCCGGCCCGCTGATGGCGGCTTCCGGGTCGATGCTGGAGAGATGTCCTGATCCTCCTCCTCCGGCCCGCTGATGGCGCCTCCTGGGTCGACTGCCTTGACGAGAGCCAGATCTGTTCTGATGTCGTCTAGGGTCCTTGCGACGAGGGCCAACTCTGTCCTGATGTCGTCCAGGGTCCTCGCAGGTGTTTTTCCCGACCGCACACTGGCTCCAGTGGTACCAGTTGTCTCCCTTTCCATCTAGGCGAACGGCATGGGAGGTCCCCTCCAACCAGACGTAATCTGCTGTGTTGGCCTTGTGTTTCTCGGGTCCCCCTTTTGACGTCAGCAGCCTGTGTGGAGAAGTCTCATACCAAGCCCTTAAGTTGCTGGAAATATGGTTTTGAAATCATCTTTTCTACTTCTTTAGTGTTTATTGGCGGCACCAACTAGACTGGAGTGTGGACAAGAGACTATGCAGAAAATAATAAACAAAAATAAAAAATAAAAAATTAAAATAAAAAATAAAAAATTAAAAATTAAAAATTAAATTAAAAAATAGAACAAAAATAAAAATAAAACAAAAAGGAACAAACTAACAAAACAAAAAATAACCAAAGCTAGATTATTTTAACTGTATCAATTTCTCTTAAAAGCAACAAATAAAACAAAACAAAAAATACCATAACTAGTATTTTAAATTGATAAATTTCTCCTAAAAACGTAATAATCTCACATACATATTGTCTGATGTATATCCTATCCTTTTCCCCCTTTTACTGAAATAGAACGCCGTTAACGGTGTTCCCATTTTCAGAAATATCGAGCCTTATACATCAGTTATTTAATATCAGCTATATATTTATTATTACTATTACTTATATATCAGGCATTAAATGTCAGCCTTCTTCCATGATTGACCTCGTCTATATTATCTGACTTATATTGATACGTGTCCGTTTGTATTTATTTAATATACTGGGCAATTATCGATAACTTTTTGAATCTCCCTCTTTTCTTAACAACTTGAGGTATGGCTATTTTGAAATCTGACTTGGTTAAGAGATGATTTGTTTATTGGTGAAAGGAACACTCTTCCCCTCAATGGTGTGGGGGTGGATATTCAGGGAGAGTTCCTTACAATCTCCAGATCTTCCTCTCAGTGTAGAGGCCATAAAACCTTTTAATGGGCTCTGTGGTCTGTTCAGATTTAGATTTTCTTCCTCTCCAGAGGTCACGCCTGTCTTTGACCCTGTATGCTGCTTTGAGTCAGCAGCACCTCAGGACAGAGAAAGGGAGATCTCTTCCCAAAAGTGTAAGTTCCCTTTTGAGCAACATAGCAACACATTAAACTCTCCCTGACTAGTTTGTAAAGCGTTCTTTAAGGCCTGAATTGAGTCTTCTGTTGTGTAACGGAAAATCCCATTTCCAAAAAGGGTCAGTTTAATAGCCCTTATCATATTATCGCTCTGTGCTTGCATGCTAGGACCTATTGTCTTTGCCAGAGCTGCTGCTATTCTTTCTACATGTATTAGCTCCATATTAGCAGGGTTCACTAACATGGTTGGTTGATCCAGTTTAAGATTTACAATATCTTCCATTACTATTTCCAACATTCCTTATCCCTGAATATCAGGTCTAACAATGTGTTTTCCTTTAGGAGTATTAGATGGGATACTCATAAGTGGCATTTGTGAGCCCTTATCTCCTTAGGGTGGAGGTAGGGTCTCAGACATTATACCACCTTCTCGTTGCTCTCTGTCTCTCAAGTATTACACAGATTTGACTTTAAAAAAATCACACAGAGCTTCTCATACCTTATCATATCACATTCAGGCAAATTTTTATTGTGCGATGTTTATTTCAACAGATAGCGTGACTTCCAGAAGTAGGCTTCTACAATCTCCTCACGGTGATTGCGACTTCAGGTCAAGAGTTAAAAACTCAGTCAACAAAATCTCTTTATCGTCACGTTTAACGAGCCTGATTATCCCCACAACAGTTTTGTGATGAGATACGGTCGTTCCAAATAATTAGTTGGAGGTCGCGTCTCTCTCCTCCTCTATCACCCACCATATAACAATTACAGACATTTTATACATTTAAAGCACCACGAAAGGTAACCGCATTAATCAATCTTATCATGATCTGCGGGGAATGCAACCCTTTTTTACGCCTTTTGCAGCCTTTAATAGACGCACTGCAAGCTAACCGCATTAATCAATGTTATTTTGACTTGCGGGGAATTTACCCCATACATCTTTTACAGCGTTACAGCGTTCGTTGTTAGTGGGTCATAGGACGGGACTGAATACCCGCCTCTTATGAGCACTTTTGTGCCTTAGGTAAGGACTGAACTACCCGACTCTAAGCACTAATAATCTAATTTAACTAGAATATGTATTGTATTTCCCACCGTGACTAAGAACAGTGAGAACGCTGCTGACAACTCTACATTTTTTGGTATAATCAATCACAGATATTTGATAGTTAAAACAGGTGTCTGCTCACCTCTTGTATATTGCCATGGTCTTAGTTGTCACCAGTATCTCTGTGTCCTCCCCCTGGACTGGATTCTGTCCCCCGGCTATCGGTGTTCCTTTCTAGAGATCAGCTCACAAACGTCGGGAGTCACCACTTGTTGGAGTAGAATACCTCTGCTACGCGGCGTTCGTTGGATGAGGCTGGATCTCTATTAAATTAAGAAAGGAATTGAAAACACCGGAATCAAAGTTATAACAAATTATCTGAGTTTACTTCTAGTAGGAAACCAAACACATATACAAGTTATACAGAGTACTCGAGTACTCCGGGCTTCAGGCCTGATGATGCGGTTTTACAGGTAGACAGACCAGCTTTCAGAAAACGAGAAGTATGGACTCCAGGTTTGTGATGCGGTTTACCGTCTTCTAGCACCAGCTTTCAACAGACCAGAAGCATTTTACACTCAAAATCATCAGTATTTCTGTCTGTCTTTGGGGCGGAGATTTGTCGATTCTTCCTTCCCACTTTTCTCCAAAGCGAATCAGAGAACCCCTGGGGAGGAGCTGTTTAAACTGCTAACCTCCCCCAAGTGTCCTGATTGGCTGGATTCGCTTCTGGCCGGGTTCAATCAGAGGTCTGCCCAGCATGTGAGATCCCAAGCCACCCCAGGTCAAAAGTCAATGTTTATCTTTACCTTATCTTACTCTACATTCCTTTCCCAGGGGATCTTTTCCTATTTTACGATGTCTTTAACGACTTAGAAACAGCATCTGGCTCTTAGAGATGATAACAGCCAATGTTGGTGTGTGAAACACAGAATCTCTGGATCAGTGAGTTTAAAAGTGAGAATAACATTCTTTTTCTAAGTGATTATCAAAACCCGTTCAAACAATACATGTTTACTTCAATACAGTGTAGAATCATATCTTCTTCCTTCAATAGCTAATGAGATTGAATATAACAATCAAACATAACAAAATATACACAGCTATATCAGATCGCGTTTTAGATGCGACTTTAGAGTAAAGGGGAATTATTGAAACGGGATTTGTACAGTGTTCCACGGCATCCGCTGCTGCGAAAATGTGGGGCAGGGCTGAAAAGTGGGGGGGCCAATGGCCCCCTGGCCCCCCCGCTTCCGGCGCCCTTGATTGACAGTCACCACCATACGCTGTTGACATTAGTTGTGTTGTTTTTCAAGCTAAGGCTGCACCACATTGCAAAAATAACTACTCTGAGCTTACAGAGTGGCAACATGAGACAGAAGCTCACCAAAAACAGACGTAGGCAAGATCCTCAGCTCAGTGATTGGATGGTGTAGCCGCAATGCACGTTGGGAAATGGTGTTTATGCGATGTGAAATCCGAAAACATTTAAAAAAAATAAAATAATACTTTATTCCGAGTGTGCTTGCTTTTCTCTTTGGAGGTCATCACATAACGGCATTGTAATACACGGTTCGGCTGCATTAAATATTACACATCTGCCGTAGTTATTTATTTATAGAGCCCTGATGAGAAGACTTCTGGACAAACTGGAAGCACTGCCGCCAAAACTGAAAACGTGACGTGGATCATAAATATTTCAGCAATTAAACAACATCTTACATTTCTTTTCACACAATACGTCTCCTTGCAGTATCAATACTAATTCGGCTGACTTTTATATTTGATCCAATTGGTAGATAGGCTGCAGACATCTATCAATATACCTCCAGCAATGTTAACTATGTTGAAGCACTTATTTTAACTGATATTATACATATGTATTATACTCTTATAAGATGTATGTAGATGTATAAGAAATGTGCAGAATATGACAGTTTAATGGTAGATGTCTTGTAATGCACTGTTGAGGAACCTGCGACCCAAGTTTTTCATTCATTGCATAACTACACCGTAGTTGTGTATATGCAGTGGCGGCCGGTCCATAGGGGCGCTAGGGGCGCCGCCCCACCTCTTCCCATATTAAAAAATAAAAATAAAAATAAAAATAAAAATAAAAAATATATTTTAAAAAATATATATATTTTTATTTTTATTTTTAATGAACAAGGTAAATATTATATAATTGGTATCAGTAAAATGTATAATCTACAATAAAATCTCGTTTAAAATTGTGTTACGATGTCTAAAGTTACTGATAAGTCACATGTTTCCTGCCTGGCCTTGCCCGTGTACCTTCTCTCGTCTGGGGCGCTAAGAGAGGAGCCCTCAACCAGTGCAGCAGCAGCCACTAGCAGCTGACTGTTGCTATCTGTAACGTGTAAACTATGCCGCGAAAACATAATTTCAGCCAATCAGCGTCGTCAAATATGACGGTCACGGGGCGCCAATGTCAGCGCCCCGTGCAGTCTGTGAGTAGTTTGGACAGTGACTCTTATCCGGTTGACGCAGTAGTTGATGAGGATGGCTTCGTGTGCAGGTGGAGTCTCCGGACCTCGGTCCCCGCCTAATTCTGTTCAAGAGCTAATCTCCAATCCTTTCGAAAGGAGAAGTTTGGCAGATAAATTGTTGCTTAAAGACCTTGGACCGGACCAACCCGATTTGAATATATCGCAGCAATCTCGTGAAAAAGACAAAACTTATACACGAGGCTTCGCAAGTAGCTGGTACACAAAAAAGGCTTGGCTAGCTGGATGCAAACAGGTAAATGCTGTCTTTTGTTTCCCATGCTTGCTCTTCAAATAGCCGGGGACAGATACGATGTGCCCGTGGACTGTGATGGGAGTACATGATATGAAGCATTTGTCCGAAAGAATTAAAAAGCACGAGTGCACGAAGGCACACATGACAAACACCTTTAAGCTAGCCATGCTAGGCAAAGCTAACATAGCCGCACAGCTAGATCAAGGGTACAAGATGTCGGTGAAAAAGCACAATGAAGAAGTGGACACGAATAGGCATGTCTTGTCTAAAATAATTGATTGTGTGAAATTTTGTGGGGGCTTTGACCTGGCTTTGCGTGGCCACGACGAGACTGACACATCCGACAACCCCGGCGTTTTTCTGGGTTTAGTTAATCTACTGGCCTCGTTAGATAGCGTGTTGGAGGATCACCTTAAAACGGCTACGGTTTTCAAAGGCACCTCAAAGACGGTGCAAAATGAACTTTTGGACTGCATGTTATCAGTTTGTAAAGACTACATTCTGGAGGAAGTAAAAAATGCCAGTTATTTAGCTATTCAGGCGGATGAGACAACTGACATTTCCACCCACTGCCAGTTAGTGCTTGTGCTACGCTACATCGACCCGCATAACAACGTCCAGGAGCGTTTTTTTGAGTTCATTCCTCTTCAGAATGCGAATGCTGACACAGTTGCCACCGCGCTGATGGAGAGGCTGGGCACTATCCTCCCCGATGGACAACAGGGCAAACTAATCGCCCAAGCCTATGACGGTGCAGCGGTGATGAGGGGAGCTAAAGGTGGAGTTCAGCGGAAAGTGAAGGATGTGTACAGTAGTGCGCACTACATCCACTGCTATGCGCATCAGCTGAACCTAATTATGCAGCAGGCAACATCCCACATCCCCAAGATAAGAACATTTTTTTCAGACCTTGGTGGATTTGCTGCATTTTTCTCCAGGTCATTCAAGCGAACTGCGATCCTGGATCAAGTGGTGGCACACAGACTTCCTGGCACTTCCACAACAAGATGGAACTTTCACAGTCGTGCTGTTAACACTGTATATGAGCACAAGGAGAACATCCTGAGGTGTTTCCAGACAATCAGAGACTCAGGTGACTTTGATCCCATAACAGTGAGAGAAGCCGGGGGCTTTGTGCGAATGATGGAAGATGAAGTTTTTTGCTTTTTCCTGACATTGTTCCACAAGATCATGCCACATGTAGACATGCTGTTTAGCCAACTGCAGAAGAGGAACATCGACTCTGTCTACATCACAGGACTCATCAAGAGGTTCACCAGCAGCATACAAACAATCAGGTAAATCATTATTTACAATGGCTGAGATGTGCTTATTATAGGAAATCTGTGAAACCTAAATGTGATTTAGCTGAACACAATAGAACAACTCACACATACTTGTTTAAATATCTTAAACGGGCTTACTGGAAATGTATATATTATATAACGTTTATAAGGTGTATCTCTGACTACTATTTCAAATAGTCAAGTTAATTTGTCAATTCTTGCCACAATGAGTAATTGTACATGGTTACTTGTGGTTTGGATCAGGGACTCCATTCCTTCTGGTGAAAGCAGTGGATCTCAGCAGCTGCCCACAAAGAAACGGAGGGGACTTGGACATGAAGAGCAACAGCTGTTGGCTAGAGAGGTAAGCAGTAATAGGAACGTGTTCTATGACTAAAAGCTCCTTTCATAATATAGGTCATTTCATATCACAATAATGATACATTTCACAAGAAAGCCCATTTTCTGTAAATTAAATAAATAGGTAGGCTAGTTAAAATATCCACATGGAAATACCTATTGCTTATTACATTCTGAATTGTATACACTTAACAAGGCCTAAACTGCAAAAAGTGTCCCACAGTCTCTACATTTCAAAGGGGATCAAGACAGATCAGAAAAGGTTTAGGCTTCCAGAAGCAACCACAGTGGACAGAAAGGGCCCAACAATAAATGAATGAAGTGTAAACATAGTCATTAAATGTATATATTGTAGTGACTTAATTTTAAACAGTAATATTGTTCTGTTGATGCTCAGATAGATGTCCTGTTATTCTGATAGGTTCCATTCACAAGAAAGCTCTTTGTTTGTTACACATCTTATAGGGGACACTAATGACATTATGACTGATAGATGTGAAAAGGTGATTCTGTTATTTATTATGTCTTGATTTTTTCATTGTGCATTATTTCATAGGTATGTGATACCATACTGAGTCACGCAAAGGAGAGATTTTCCTTCACCAAACACCTAATCAGCTCCACCCTCCTGCAAGGAGACCTGTTCCAGCAGCACAGCCGAACATTCCCTGAAGCAGCGCTGGAAACAACTGTGGAGGCCTACCCTCTACTGGACAAGGCAAAGCTCAAGACGGAACTGTCCCTCGTCTATGACAATGACCAGTTCAGGGCTTGCAGTGGTGCTGTTACTCTGCTCCAGTTCTTCCTTGACAATAATCTGCAGGAGACATTCACAGAGACTGTCAGTCTTCTGAAGGTTCTTGTAACCACACCCATGGCTACGGCTGAGGCAGAGAGGTGCTTTTCCACTCTGAAAAGGATAAAGACTTTCTTGAGGAACAGCATGACACAGGATCGCCTGAATGCTCTGGCTATGCTGTCAATTGAGAAAAAACTCATTAGGAGCATTCCTGACTTCAACACCAGAGTCATTGAGAGGTTTGCCACTCAGAAGGAGAGAAGGGCAAAATTCCTCTACAAATAGACACACACACACACACACACACACACACACACACACACACACACACACACACACACACACACACACACACACACACACACACAAGCTCTCGCAGCAAACACAGATGGCCGACCCTTAAAAAAATGCGTTTCATTAGAGAGACAATTAAACGGCCGCAGAATGTTGTGAAGTTACTTTTGGATACCTAAGATGTTTTGTTCAACCACAAAGTCCAGGAACATGAGTACTGTTTGGAAACCTGTTGCGTTCGACTCATTTTCCCCAGAGGAACAGTTGTTTCTTGTTTCCTTTTGTTTTTGTCTTTTTTCTGCCTGTTGCACATTTTGTTATTCAAAGCAGTAAAAAAGGTGCTATCGGCCAATAAGCTGGATATCACTTTATATGTAGAGAGGAGGTTTCCCATGGTTGTTAGAAGTTTATTAATAAGTGGGCATTTATCACAGAAGTGATTGTTCTGTCTCCACGTTTGTTGCATTGTCTGTGATGTATTTTCCAACGGTTATAGCTCCTCCTGTCCCAGCAACACTACACGGTTTGCAGCTCCACCACATTTTTGGTTTATCTTCGGTGTCGCTTAAAATCTGCTTCCCATCGGACTAAAACCTCCACGTAATCTGAAGACAGATACTTGAAGTTATTTAAACCTTTTGCAAACTTTATGTTCTTTCTTGCTCTAGCCTTGCCAGTTACATTGTACATAACACATATATTATCATTATGCTAACTGGTTGTTCGTGTTAGACGATGTAGCTTTTTCATTTCTGAGTTATTGCTATATGTAAATAAGCCTGTTTGTAAATAATCCTCAGAGAAACAAAGAAAAAACACAATTTATGACATTTTGTGCTGTGGTTATTTTTTTTAAATTGCATTTATTCACAGTTCAGTTTGAAATGCTGTAGTGACTTGTATTGAACCACTTAAATATTTATAATTAATGCTACTGAAAAGATGCTATTAATTTTATATCCCACATGCAGTTCACTGTAAAGCCACTTGGTGGAGGTGTTGGTTCATAAAACATGAACAGTTTTAAGAAAGAAAAAAACACCAGTTCTGAGAACACAAATTCCTGGTAAAGTAGTAGATGTTCAGGTTGATAAATAATATTTTCCACACTGAAGATTATGGAGGTATTGATCAGTCTTCTCATATTTTTAAGCCTCGATTTCTCCTTTCCCCCCCCCCTCTAACATCACCAGAAGTCATAATTTAAGGGGTAATTTCTCGACATTTTTTTTTTGTGACCTACCCCCCAGGTAGGTCACTTCCGGTACGTCAAGAGCCCCACCAAAAAAAAAGACCACCGGCCGCCACTGTGTATATATGTCAATAAACCTTTGAAAATCTTGAAATCTTGAAAGGGATGTGCAAAATAGCCATTATATACAGTTTTTAATTAACTATTAGAGAATAACGAGTAATGAATATACTTTATAGGGATCCTATTAATATCTAATAATAAAATAATAAAATTCAATCACGTGCTTTAACCACCAGGTGTGCCTTTCTATCAGCTGTGCACCGTTATGGTGTAAATACAGCCTATCTACCAATTGGATCAAATATAAAAGTCAGCCGAATTAGTATTGATACTGCAAGGAGACGTATTGTGTGAAAAGAAATCTAAGATGTTGTTTAATTGCTGATATATTTATGATCCACGTCACGTTTTCAGTTTTGGCGGCAGTTCCTGTTTGTCCAGAAGTCTTGTCATCAGGGCTCTATAAATACAGAACTACGGCAGATATGTAATATTCAATGCAGCCGAACCGTGTATTACAATGCCGTTATGTGATGACTTTCAAAGAGAAAAGCAAGCACACTCGGAATAAAGTATTATTTTATTTTTAAAAAATGTTTTCGGATTTTACATCGCATAAACACCATTTCCCAACGTGCATTGCGGCTACACCATCCAATCACCGAGCTGAGGATCTTGCCTACGTCTGTTTCCGGTATTTGTTTATGACGATGTGATGTGAGATGTGAGACTAAGGGATAAAGTTTTCGAGGCAGAGAGAGAGTGGAATGTAGCTGGTATTCTGGGAACAGAAGGAGAAGAAGTAAGAGCTACCAGAAAGGCACTGTTCACCTTTTTGAGGGAAACTGGGACAGGGAAAATAATCTAACAGTAGGTTAGAATAGATCATGGATGATTTGTTTTTTGTTTTTGTTTTGTTTTATTTATTTTATGGTTTCTTAGTTTTATGTTTTCGGGATGACATGACACACTCGTGTACAGTAGGTGGCGGTATGCAACCAAAAGCTGTTTGCGATCTGCCATTAAAAAGAGAAGAAGAAGAAGAAGAAGAAGAGATGTGAGACTGGGTTGGAGAATTGCACAGGGGAAAATCTATGCCACAATTTTAGATGCGGATTTTGTTAAACTAATAAGTTTGCGCTGTGGACCAACACTATAAATTGACGGGGAAGGGGGTAGCGATAAAGATAACACCATTAAACAGTTACACAACATAACAGAAATAATATCGATAGCAGCGTCCCTAGCAACCACCTTGGTAACAATGAAAACGTTGCATGGACACAATTTCCTGAAGTAATCTTCGTAATAACTAGCAAACTAAAGATCATGTACATCCACTGCACACATAATCTGAAATAACAACTCATATTTCTCGCATCAAATGACATCAAAACGCATTTTAATGGCCAAACTAACCTTAAAATAGGCATTTTCCACCGAGAATAAAACTTTTTTTCTGCAGGGAGAAATTTGAAGATCACGTGACATAGACGCCAGCCATTGGAAATGAATGATGAAAAAAAACGTAGGGATCCTACAATTTCAGAGGCATTTTTGTAGAAATACTACGTCCCAAGTTGTGGACCAACACAGTTATTACACATTGAAGGAAGAAGATATGATTCTACACTGTATTGAAGTAAACATGTATTGTTTGAACGGGTTTTGATAATCACTTAGAAAAAGAATGTTATTCTCACTTTTAAACTCACTGATCCAGAGATTCTGTGTTTCACACACCAACATTGGCTGTTATCATCTCTAAGAGCCAGATGCTGTTTCTAAGTCGTTAAAGACATCGTAAAATAGGAAAAGATCCCCTGGGAAAGGAATGTAGAGTAAGATAAGGTAAAGATAAACATTGACTTTTGACCTGGGGTGGCTTGGGATCTCACATGCTGGGCAGACCTCTGATTGAACCCGGCCAGAAGCGAATCCAGCCAATCAGGACACTTGGGGGAGGTTAGCAGTTTAAACAGCTCCTCCCCAGGGGTTCTCTGATTCGCTTGGGAGAAAAGTGGGAAGGAAGAATCGACAAATCTCCGCCCCAAAGACAGACAGAAATACTGATGATTTTGAGTGTAAAATGCTTCTGGTCTGTTGAAAGCTGGTGCTAGAAGACGGTAAACCGCATCACAAACCTGGAGTCCATACTTCTCGTTTTCTGAAAGCTGGTCTGTCTACCTGTAAAACCGCATCATCAGGCCTGAAGCCCGGAGTACTCGAGTACTCTGTATAACTTGTATATGTGTTTGGTTTCCTACTAGAAGTAAACTCAGATAATTTGTTATAACTTTGATTCCGGTGTTTTCAATTCCTTTCTTAATTTAATAGAGATCCAGCCTCATCCAACGAACGGCGCGTAGCAGAGGTATTCTACTCCAACACTACAGGCATTTTTTAAGCTTGTAAAGCTCTCACTCGCCACTCTGCTGTTCCACAGCGCCGCTTCCCCTCCCTCTGCTGATATTATGAATGTAAGGCGTATAGTAATCATAGATAACACGGCAGGGTCCGTTACAGTTTGTTTTTATCTGATTTCAAATAAACAAAGTCTTGGCTTTCAGAATATTAAACTTGTTTCGGCAAATTCAGATGATAAATACAACTTTGAAGCTTGTAGACATAATTACAAGCAACGGAGTAACTTAACGTCACTGCAGGCATAACAGCCGGTGTTTCTCGTGAGTGTTTTCCCCGGGAAACAAACACAATACACACAAACGCAAAAATACACAAACACACACACGTATATACACACACACACTCGCGGGCTTCCCCTATCTTCCCTTCGTACTATTTTGATCATTTGCTCCGCTAATAATCAATCAGATCGATCCAGAGAAGAGGAAACTTTAACCTGTTAAACCCCAAGGACCCTCCGAAGGGTCCGAAAATGCTACATCTGCTAGCACCAGTGTGATCTCTGAAGTGTCATTTATGAAACTATTAATGTTCCACACCCAGCTGACGGGAAGAAACTCAGCTAACTGACTATATGAAAAAAAAAAAATAAATAATAATAATAATTCCCACAAGAAGCCTTTCAATGAGCCCTTAGCAAATACGGACTAATGCTATTTCTGCTCATAACTCACAAAAATTATCATTTATAATTATACTTTCTGCACAAACAACACATCATCTGAAAGCTGAGATTCCACAGATTCCATTGGCATAGGTCTCATCACTGCACGGCCAGAACTCACTGAGCTAGCAGCCAGAACATAGCAAATAAACAACATCAGTTGTGAAATCCATGACAATAATTAGCAGGTTAAATTTTACAATAATTTTTTTTTTCTTTTTTCTTTTTTGTTTATGGAATGAATAACTATAGTGATGATTCAATGTTATAAAATGATTTTTACAGTCTGGTACCTGAAAAAGGTCAAATGGCACTGATGGAACCAGATGTGCCCAAATGTGCCCAAAGCTTATTCCGCCTGGAATTTTTTTCCCTAAATATCTCTAAAAAGGTCAATTTTCACTTGTTTTGCCTCAATCTTGATACAGGGTACTTATTATATGTTATAATTTTGATTCCTAAAGCTTTTAGGCTACTAACCCATCATTCAAGGGTGGTTTTCACTATAAGTAATGTATTTTTGTTAGGCGGAGGTAAGAATTTACACTTTTTTACTATGTTCCATCTGAATTCACTCTGACACAGAAACATCTATATTGATTCTGACACTTCTACATCCATCTCACAGATGTAACCTTGCTTTGAGAATAAAGATGATTAATTTAACCCTTTTAGAAGTGAAGTTATAGTCATTTGTTCTGGGCATGTCATTTTCGAGCCTGAAACCTGAAAAACAGGCTTGGGGCTTAACAGGTTAAAGGCCTTTTTCTCAAAATGATGACTCTGTGACAGTCATTATATAATGTGACATATTTTGCTTAATATTTGGAGTACAACAACAATCCTGATATCATTATAAAGCTATGAATCTCCTCTTTCCAACAGTGTATTCAACTCAAAATGTGTCTTCGGGTCAATGCGACTGATTTCGATGGAGCAGGTCACTTTGCATTAGGTAAAATATAGCAGGCAGACATAACAGGAAGAATATGTACATTTTAACCCAATCAAATAGGACATTGTCACACCATTCAAATGTATCCATGTAAATTACAACCAATAAAAAAGCTTAGATTTGTTTATTTGTTACGTTGTTTACTTTATTTTTTACGTTGTTCTGTGTGTGTCAGCCGTTAACCTAGATAGAAAAAATATATACACTTGCAAACACGTCAGAAGAACCAGCGCAGAAGAAAACTAAATACAGTCAATCTAAACTTAAATTAACAACTGGAAGGTCACATCCCTGACATCCACGTCTCCGGAGCCTGGACCTTCATCAATCATAGAACCAGCGAAGCCAGATAAACCCAAAAGCAGCAGCTCTGCGGCCGCAGAGACTGTCAAAACCGCCGCCACCGCCGTCGTTGAAACGAAACAGGCTGGTTCCGACTGCATGGAGGTTTGTTGTCGGGACATTGAGACGGGTAAAGCTGCAGCTAACTGACCGCTAGATTATTTGGGCAAAGAGAAAGGTACTTCAACGCAGAATGGTACAAAAACAGAGAGTGGTTAATTCTTTGCAAAACCACTAAACGGGCCTTCTGTGAAATATGCAGATTTGCTGCTGTCAAACGGCTTGTAACTTTCTCAAAATGTGGAGATGATAGCTTTGTTAATACCGGAGTTAATAACTGGAAAAAGTGCCCAAGCCTCCTGGACAGCCACGAAAAGTCTCATTTCCACAGAGAGTGTATTAAAAAAAAGTGCGCTTTCTTCAGTCAAACACCAGTCAACATACAGCTTGTCAAACAACAGCGTATTGAGCAGGAAAAAAGAAGAGATGGAATGATGGAGCAACTGCGCTGTCTGCATTTTCTAACCCGACAGGGCCTATTGCAATCAGGGGGCATGCGGATAAGGAGAGCAATTTCCAAAAGAACTCGTAGCTGAGAAAAACCCCACTCTGAAAAGCTTCATGCTCACCGGGAAATATGCATCATGAGACAATTAATGAACTTATAAATCTAATGTATCGGGAGTCTCTCACCACTATATTAACTGACATTTAAAAGCAATGCAAAACATGCAGTTATTGTGCTTCCAGCAAACATCCACTGATAAACTGCGATGTTAACAACCTCATGATAACCTCATACAGATGGAGCCTCTTATTTTGGACTCCAGCATACAGCTTCCTGCCGACTGCCAGCCAGTTGCCAGCCAGTTGCCTGCCAAAGACCAGTATTCAGGAATGTTAGGCCCTCCCACTATTCTCCAATTTCAGGGTTTAACCAGGAGATGGCGCTATATATTAAATAACTAAGACTTAGTTTTTCACAATAGAAAATGCAGATATTATATAAAAAACTAAAGTTAAAATCTTGTTTTTAATGCCCCAAGAGCAATAACATCTTGTCACAAGCTTTTTGGAAGAAAAAGACTGACTCAAGAGACCTGTAGTTGACTAATTACAGGCCTCAATAAAGTTCTGCCATTGGTTGTGAAAAACAACGGTGGACATAGTGGAAAGTGAAATTGACATTGTCGAATTTAATAAAAATACAAAATAATGTATCTGTGTACGTGTTTTACTATGTGATCTGCACTTATCAAACATCTAATTAAGGCGAGACACCCCAGGTGAATAGGGTATTTTTAACTTAAAGATATCAGCTAAATATTTCTCCAGTTAATTACTTACAATAAGGCAATTGTTTTTTGTATTACAAGTTTTCTGAAATAGCATGTTTAAATATCCAAATGAACCATTATCTCATGAAATATGCGCATATTTTAACACATTTCAGGAACCGAAATCTGAACTTTGGATAAAGCCAGGATCAAAATTATTGTTTCATTTTGTAGTCATATTAGTATCTAAGGCTTTTACAGAAGGGATTTTGGATAGCTCTTTGTATCACTCCATAAATCAGAAAATACTGTCAACAGCCCTAAAATATCAATTTTCACCATGTTTTTAGGTATAAAATGTTATATAATTCAGGCTATGAATTATATATGACCAAACCCTTCTGTAAAAGCCTTCATAATATTGATAGGAATATAACTGGAAGGTTTGGTGTATGTAACTGCTGAGTGATTCTACAATTTAGGGTACATTCCATGTCCATTGATGTCCATTGATGATAATTATAATTATTCTAACTATTTTCTTCAAAAATATCATATTTTGCCTATTATTGGAAAGCATGTTATAATATCACACAAACATTATGTGCATCCTATGCTTTATTTAGCTTGAAATGTGTCATGATGTTCTTAAATTGTCAGTTTTTGCTATGTCCGTTTTTCAGTTGAGGGTGTCTTGGATTCAAAATAATGAATAAAAACCATTAAAGTAAATTTAAAAAATGATTCATTTATTTCAAAAGTCTAAATACTAAAGAATAATAACATATTTTTAATTGATTTCCCCCTTTAAATAATTTAAATATCTTAATATATGAATGTCCGCAAAAGTTCTGTCAACTATGTTTCTAACAGAACTTCCCCCTTTAACTCAAAAATTGTTTGTCCCAATACCATGTCACCAGCATCACATGATGCCATGTTCCTCTTTGGCAGACATTTTGAACACACTGTGGTGATTGTCCTCTACATTTTTACAATATTTTATGTATAATAGCACATGGTCAATTAATATACTCATTGACAATCAACAATGTTACGTACATTGTTATGGTTTACAATTGTTTAATGATTTTAATTCAATTATATGTGCAAATGTGATGTTAACCTGTTCAAGAAAATGACATGTGGTCATCCAGGCAAGGCCTACCATTGAAATGATGGGTCAAAATAGGGAAATTGTCAACTAGGTTACCTGTCAACTGAGTTACCCAGTACTGTAATAACTGTAGTAACTTAGTTGACAGGTAACCTAGTTGACAATTTGTACGACATGTAGACGTCATTACACATCATTATCAATGGAATTTTGCACTTCTGCCTTGAAATTAACATAGTGCTGATGGTTAATAATGTGTCCAGTCAACTATGTTATTTGCGTCAAATGTTTGACTTTCATTGTCAACTATGTTGCACCTCATTTTTTCAAATTTAAAATATCTAAAATAGTGCTTCTGATATCCTTTATAGTATAATGTATATCTACACAGGTTGGAGTTTTACATGACATCTCTTAAAACTATCAAAATGACCTGTATGGTAGTTTTATAATACAAAATATCCCTAAACTTAATGACAGTGCTGAACATATCACATGAAAAAACAAAACTTTAATACAATTATTTTTTAAACTTTAAAAAATCTTTGGATATATGGTAGAATAGACTCAAGAGCCTTTCAAATTTGATTTTACTTGAAGTGCAGGACTTAATCAAATGATTGTAATGACATCAAGTTTGTCCGTAACATAGTTGACAAACTGAGTAGTGAAAACATCCTTTCCCTTAAAATAAAAAAATATATAAAAATGTTTAAGCTTTGCAACTAGTGGATATGTTACACTGAGGAATATACTAACTTGAACCACTGATTGTTCTATCTATACATTTTATTTGGCATTAGTAAATAATTATGCACATTTACAGATATTTTACATGATATGAGTGATAACACGTGTTATAAGGGCTATTTCGCACAATAGGTGTGCCTTGAGATTTTTACTTGTCCTTTGGTGTGCCTTGGGCACAAAAAGTTTGGGAACCACTGCTGTAGAGAAATGTAAACGTTCACCATCCCCCACCCGCCTACTGTATGTTGCTTTTTGACATGTAAATGAGTAACTACCCCCCTCTGAGTGAATACCTGTTGTACCTGTCCGGGGCTAAGCCCATAGGACGATGCTCTGATGTCATCACCCTCGCACATTGGTCATATGTTTACAAAAAACGATGTTAACACTTTCTCGTTCTTAATATATGCTATATTTAGGGTCGATATGTGTTGAATTTACTTTAAAATAGCAGATCACTGTGATTCACTTCTCCGCGGCTCCTCCGTGCAGAGAGGCCCCCCCCCCGTTGACAATTCACGAGCGTCTAACTCTCTCCCCCCTGTGAAGAGATATCACAGGGGGGGGTTGGGACACACACATTCCGATGGCCAATTCGTTTTAAACAAAGAGTGGGGTGGGGGCTGGTGAACGGTATGGTCAATGTTTGTAAACACTGTGACATTTTGACTTTATTTGATCATTTCAGTTAAAAACTAACGCTCATATTTCATATTACTGTTTTGCCTGGCTGGACCTGTAATTTACAGGAAAGGAGTGCACGCTACTAAAGAGACACGCTACCATGGAAACCAAACAATGGTGTTGCTGTATTGAAGTCCGAGTGGAAACAGTCATATTTGGAGCGTTATGTTAGAATGAAACAGCGAGGTCGTGACTCACAAAAAAAAAAGTGTTACTTCACTAACTGTAAGCTTGTCACTCAGAGTAACCTACAGTTAACTTAACTGTTGGAAAAGAAAGATCAGAGTTAGGAGTGTGAACACACAGCTGAGAGCTGCCGTTTCATTCTGACTGTTTAAAAAACGGTAACAACGGACTATTTTTCTTAGCGGATGCATGTAAATTTAAATCAATACATAGAACTATGTTTTAAATCAATAAAAATATTTTCTAAATCCATAAAAGCATTTTAATTAATATTGGGAGTCATGTCGTTACTTTGTTGAGAATGTGGCCATGTAATAAGCGGGATAATTTGCAGCGACTTGGTCATTATGGGGAAAAATAACACCCAGGGATCAAGATCCCTCCGCGACGCGGAGGGATCAGTAATTTTTAGTGAATTACTGAGTTTAGGCACGTTAATAACATTTTAATGAAGTTGAATACAGTATATTCATATTTGTCAGTGATTTCATGTCAATTCGGCGAACATAAACGATTAAATTAGGATTAAAAATCGAGAGCCGGCTGCTGTTCGTTACGGTAACCCAACTAGGACACTTGACACAGTGGCTTTTGGCAAAGCACACAAAGAAAACAAAAAAAACCGAGAGAGATGAGTTATTGTTATTACAACGTGACTTCACTATTATTTAACAACTATTTTTATTGGGTTCTTTTATTTGGGGTTAAGTACATTGTCAGAATAAGTGAGAAATGGATTTAACTTCTGTTAGACAGCTATCATACTGAATAAATATTTATGCAAAAATGTATGGCATTAATAATGTATATCTAATTACATTTAAAAATGTATGGCATTAATAATGTATATCTAATTACATTAACTGTGAATGTCTTTCATTTTATTTAAAATGAAATAAAATTACATAAAACATTTTCCATAAAAAAGTTGATTCAAGAACAAATCAGTACTTTTCTTATATGACTATTATTGCTAAATTTGAAAGGTCTTTACCAGCTTTGGAATTATATATATATATATATATAGCACCTTCTGCCATCCCATCTCTACTGACATATGGATCTTAACAAAGATCCGCTATACATTAGTACCAGATATACTGTACACGGACATTTTAGTGAACCAGACCAGCTGTTTCCGCCGGGTCTTCGCTTCCCGGGCATCACGTTGTTTACAAGTGTGTTCAGATGCTAAATGACAAGTGCAAGTGACAATTGTTGTCATCTTCTCTGTGAACGTTTTTTTCTCCGTTATTTTGCCAATTTCAGATTTAAATTTCGAGCGGAAAGCTAACCAGGAAGTAATAATTACTTAAGCGGAGAACGGAGAAAGTAAACGTTACAGCAGGCATAACAACAGCCGGTGTTTATTTTATTATAATATATATCATTTGTTTTAAAGCTCAATATATAGTTCTATCCGTGACATATGGATCTTAACAAAGATCCGCTATACATTAGTACCAGATATACTGTACACGGACATTTTAGTGAACCAGACCAGCTGTTTCCGCCGGGTCTTCGCTTCCCGGGCATCACGTTGTTTACAAGTGTGTTCAGATGCTAAATAAAAGTTTAGCTTGTACTTTTGATACCCCGCCTCTCGGCACCACAACATCCAGTTTACTGTATTTCACATGAGCGATGTCGAACATTGAAAAGTCCTTATAAAATCTCTGTTATTAGATCAGTACTTTTCTTATATGACTATTATTGACTTGAACACTGAGAATGTATTTATTAACTTCAGACATTTGAAATATTTGAAATCAGATGAAAACAAACTGTAACGGACCCTGCCGTGTTATCTATGATTACTATGCCTTACTGTACATTCATAATTTCAGCCGGAGGTAGGTGGTAGGCGTTGCGGAGGAGCAGATTGCGAGTGAGGTGCCTGTTCTAAACGAACTATTCCAGCTGTTATAAAGCATTAAATAAAAAGTAAGCAAGGAATACAGAATGTTTCGTTACGTAACTTTGTTGAGAATGTGGCCATGTACATGTAATACATGGGATCATTTGCAGCGACTTGGTCATTGTGGGGAAAAATAACACCCATCCTGATCGTTTCAATGAAGTTGAATACAGAATATTCATATTTGTCAGTGATTTCATGTCAATTCGGCGAACATAAACATCAATGATGATGATTAAATTAGGATTAAAAATCGGGAGAGCCGGCTCGTTCGTTTTTTTCCGACTAAACAACATCTATTATTTAGAAGTTGATTTCACATGACTCCAGTGTGGAACCCCACTGCACCCCCTGGTGGATCAATGATCCATTGCAGCTGGCTTCACAATAATTAAATGTATTTATCATGGGGGCGGTATCAAGTCTGACTGGGGGCCGGCCGGCCATCACGGAACGTGCATGAACCGATCACGACCCTCGCACTTTAAACTGTCCAAAATAAGACGCTTCATCTGTATGTTTTAACTGAGGATCTACCTGTGTTTAGTCTAGAAAAAGGTAAATGTGTGCATTTTATTATAAAGTTGTGTATATTTACAGACTGTTGCAAAAACTATGAAACTTATAAACATCAGGTTTAAAACTAAAAGAGCTTTACAAAAAAGTAACACAATTAGAGATGTTTGGAGTTTTATTTTAGTTATTAATGTTACGCTTCCCGAGAAGTGACTGGAGAAGAGAACCCGCTACGCAAACACTAGACGGAAACAGTGGTGAAGTGTCAAACAATAGTCTTTATTTGACCACGGCACAGGCAAGGTGTAGAGAGGAGCTCAGAGAAGACAGACGTGGAGCTGGATAGCTCAGGGGGAGACGGAGGTGCGGAGATGCACGGAGGGAGCACCGGTGTGGAGAGCCGGAGATCCAGAGCTGGCGAATGTAGACAGGATGAGCTGGTGTGCGTGGAAGCACGGAGGAAACACCGACGAGGAGAGCCGGGAATCCAGAGCTGGCGAATGTAGTTAGGATGAGCTGGTGTGCGTGGAAGCACGGAGGGAACTCAGATGAGGAGTCGGAGGCTGGACGTGGCAAGCAGAGCGGCAGGTGTGTGTAGATCTAGAACAGGAAAGATGCAAGGTTAGAAAGGAATAACCTTTCACTAGGAGCATCAAAAAGGTTTACTAGAATTACTGCTAGTAGGCCTGGACGATAGTTTACCACTGAAGAATAAACTAAGAACTGGCGAAGTCTGAGGATGGGAACCAGGGTTTTAAGCAGGTGCAGGTGAGTAGTGGCAATCAGTGAGATGAACAACAGCAGTGGAGGTGAGTTGGCGGGAATCAGAATGTAGGTCAGCCACGCCCAGCCAGGAAGACAGACAAACATAGAAGGGGAAAAGAAGGAGGAAGTACTGCAGATCCTCACAATTAATTTACATTTTTTGTCTAAGAGATGCTGATTTGATACCGTTGATACAGTTACGGCATTTCCTGTTTCTGCCGGAGAGAGGGGAGTTTGTCCCAAAGCTTGCCGCTGTATCTACTCCCTCCATCTGACAGGAGGGAGCCTCATGTGTCACTCCACGGAGTTCACTCCGTCACGGAGGGGGAGTGTGTAGGGGTAGGGTGTAGGGCGTGGTTTGGGATTGGGCCATACACACGCACTTTTTTGGCCCCCCCACTTCTAAAATGAATCCGGCGCGCCTGCTGTCAATGCCATACTATATAATTAGTGTGAGGTTTAGGATCCTTAAAATTACTTTTAGGACACTAAACGTGCTTGAATCAATTCACCACTGAACATGCAGACCATGCAATACATACCATTTTGACACCTGCATCTGGGGGGGGGGGGGGAACTGAACCCAAGAGAATTGGAACAGACAAATTCGCTGACAGCAAACACATTGGAGCAAGATAGTATCATATGAATAATACGTACCACTTTATGAACTCGATGCAGAAGAGTAGGGTATCTCATGAACTCGATGCAGAAGAGTAGGGTATCTCATGAACTCGATGCAGAAGAGTAGGGTATCTCATGAACTCGATGCAGACAGGAGGACAGAGCATCTCAACTCGATGCAGACAGGAGGACAGAGCATCTCAACTCGATGCAGAAGATAGTAGAGAATCACATAAACTTGATGATAAACAAGAGAACAGAGCATCTCATGAACTTATGTCATGGACTTTAGGGATGCACTGAACCCGGTAGAGTTGAGCTATTAAAACATCTTAGATACTCAGTCTGAGCACCAAAGCAGTACTACTTAGTTTTACCTTAGATAATTTAATGATTGGTAAATTGACTACTTGTATACATCTAACGAAGAATAAAATAAACCCTTATTTTCTAAATCAGCAGTCTAATTCTGCTAATTCCATTATAATAAAGAGTTTGTACTGGGTATTGGCAACTACTAAAAAGTTGAGTGGTTGTACTTATACTTGTGTGGGGCGAAAATGGTATCAGTGCATCACTAACAGAACATTCACTATTTTAAAAGACCTCTTTGTTCGGTAAAGGGGTGTGCCATCTTCCATCTTCAAAGTGAGCAAGTACCCCCTGGCTCTTGGCAAGAACTCCCTGGTGCTTGTCCAATTCCTAGAACCAAGGGGGGCTTTGAACCCTTTGGCTCTGGGATTGCGGCTGTTCAAGATGTCAAACAGCCTGTCCGTTATCTATAAACAAATATCTAAATGAACTGGAAGCACTGAAATCATCACCATAACTGGGTGTCAACAGGTATCAGATAGTAAACATCTAAGTATGAGGAGTAGCTTGATAGAACTCTATTTCCTCTGTGGCTGTGCTTTTTTAAATGAAATTGCTGCACTGCTTTAAACCTGTAAATCTGAGATGTGACAATAAGGGTGCTTCTGAGATAAGTATGAGGTAAGTATAAACATTATCCAAGTGCTTGCATATTGTTGAATTTGAGGATGGTCATAAATATGTAATCGTTCCCGATGCCCAAATTCAAATGTTAATGTATTAATGTTGTGTTATATAACGAACAACAAAAACAGAAGATCTACAAGCGGTGGGTTTTCACGTTTTTGTGAAAACTTAAAATCTGAAATCTCTCACCTGTGATGACATGACAAAATGGGAATGCCACCAGGATTAAATGGGTTAAAGCAATTAATCACTCAAATGTTGTTAAGAACAGTAGAATATTGGGAAATGATTTTGGTCAATGATGCAAATCCCTAGCTGTATTACCTCAATGAATTCTGTAGTAGCCTCACAGTCTTTGAACTCTGCATAGCCCATCTCCCGCAAGGTGCGAAGCGCCACTGCCACAGAGTTACTCAAGTAACTCAAGTCTGAGCAGCCAGGGAGACCTTGATTGAGTTTATAAGGAGATAGTTCAAATGAAGAGCACATTAGCGCTACAAGATACAAACATCATCACCACGGATAAAAACACAATAAAGCCTTAGAGCCTATTTCTATTGCGGCCCTCTATACATAAATCATCATACAAACATACCTTCATCTTCTGATTAGCAAAGTCCACATGCTTATCTGTGACTCTGTTGGCAGCATGTAGTCCACTTTTCTTTTGGACATTGTTCAGATGAACTATGTACCTCCAATTGATGCTGCCAGTGATGCTTCTTATTGGGCTGTATGCCTGCAGAATCAGAATCTGTTTTCACTGCTCGCACACGTCAAATGTAAAGCACCATATTCTCCACAATTATGTAAATACAAACACACATCAAAATGTATAAAAAGCAGAATAGAGTCAACCAGAGCAAATAGGCAATAATCAGCAACATATTGCGTGTCAACTTCAGCATGTGGCAAGCGTCCATCATAACAAAAACCTTGTCATGGGTTCAGGGGCGGATCTAGACAAATATTCATGGGGTGGCAAGAGGGTGGCAGGAGATTTTGAGGGGTGGGATCCCCTGGCAGAAGTATATGCTGATTTAATCGCAGTCATATCAATCAATGTTAACTTGGAAAGCCACAATATTACTATTTTAACTCAATAACATTAGATGACATTATTGTGGCACAACAGTAAATATAAGTAAAATATAAATATATAAGGTGGCAGACATCATTTAATGAATTTTAACTGAACAATAACTGAATGAGTTTCTTTCACTCTTAGACCAGCAGGGGTACCAAATCTATGCAGACTGCTGCAATAAGTACATTAATTAACTGTCTCATGATGTTTGTCTAAATTAATATGATACTATTAACAATCATATTATTCCTATCAGCTGTCAATCACTTTTATGATTTACATATTCAGTGTTATTATAAAATAAACTATATTTTTTGGAGGAGTTAATGATGAATGTTCCTCAAGATGCTTGCTCACCCTCCTTCAAATTTGAAAGACAAGTAATTACTATCATATATCAAAAGAATCAAAAGAACAGTTCAGCGCCCCACAACGTCATTGCAAACAGTTACAACCTTGACTTTACATCAGAAAGAACAAACATTAAAGAAGTGACTAACTGCATCAGTTAGGGTTAAAAAACGTGTATTCAGCTAAAACATATACATCGCTGCAGTTATTATCCAGTGGAAAGTCCTTACCTACTGGCCTAGTTCAATCAAAGTGGTTACTTTTTTTTGGCTGGGCAGTGAAGTTCGACACACCGTCTTATTTGACTTTCTCAGGACTTGAAACTGTTTTTTGGGGGCAGACACCCACAAAGAAGAAAAATGTTATACACACGTAACGTCTTAACAGTTGTTTATGCTCATCGAGTCATCCGTGAGCAGAGCATCAAGTTGGCATGCCTATAGCTGAATGTGGCGATTACCATGTTGTTCAGCAAAATGCCTCACGAACTGATTAAGATCCAAAGCTTTAGTGCGTTTTGATTCAATGCTGAGTACGGCCAAACTAGACAGCATAGGCGGCGCGTGAGGCTCAGGTTTGGGAAGGCTAAATAACTTTTTTTTACCTGACGCTGCCCGCATCCGGCGTCTATAGAAAAGAGATCAACTCAGTGAAAGCACCGCCTGCTGACCAATCAGAGCTCAGTGTGCGGAGTTTAAATCTATCAAGTCATATTACAGGATAAAGGAAATACAGTTTAAACTGCCGTAGCCTATGCAGAGAAGACGCCGACGTGTCGCACTTATCATTCATATCACATCATCAATCAGATCATCGTTCATATAATATCACAATATTTCCTTATCTGAGTTAGCTTCTCGAGCCGTATCTGGCCGTGCAACACTTACATTGTCACATATACTGTATGCAGAAGTATTATTTTAACACTAGAACCGCCAGAGATTTTTTATACCTAAAACCGCCACCTGGGTCAAATTGACCCGCTATTAGAATGCATTGATTTTCAAGGTAAAATGTTCTTTTATTGAACAGTGAGTTTTGATCGCACAGGGATGAAACGTATACCAATATAATCTGTGGACTCTCAGGGCTCGACATTATAAATGGCCCGCTGGCCCGGAAGCATTATTTAGACACCGCGGCCAGCATAACGTACTTTCAACTCGCCCCACAGCTGTTTGCTGCGGAGCGCAGCGCGAGCAGTCTCCCGTGAGCGGGAGACAGACTGTCTCTATCTCTCTCTCTCTCTCTCTATCTATAACTATCTATCAATCTATCCATCTCTCTCTCTCTCTCTCTCTCAATCTATCTCTCAATCTACATGTATAAGGAACCGCAGTAGACAAAAGGCGTTGCTATAGCAACACGTCATGTTTATATGAAAAGGGGTGGGGTCAATATGACCCGCTGGGCGGAAATAGGTATAAATGGCAATCTTTTGGGCGATTTCTTCAATCTGACTTCATATTGACAATTTTTAACAACATAGGGTGCTACATAACACACTTTCAGGAAAAGTCACGGACTGGAAGACTTTAATATTTTATTGAAAAAAAGTTACACACAATAAAAAACAGCTCTGGGTCAAATTGACCCGATTGGCGGTTCTAGTGTTAAGCAACACATTAAGTTGACGAAACACTGAAATGTAATTAAAGTCAGATTCACTCGTGTCTCAGATGGGGCAGTGATATCATAAAACTGTTGTACGCATTCAAACACTCTGTAGTTTATTGATTTTTTAACCAGTTGTTATATATTCACCTTGCAGGTGCAACTATGTGGCTTGTATCCTGGATTATATGTTTAAAGGTGGGGTAGGTAAGTTTGAGAAACTGGCTCGAGATACACTTTTTGTTATATTCCATGGAATGCTCTTAACATCCCGATAGCAATGAATATCTGAAGTGCTTTGACAAAAAAATCCATTAAAAAAATGTCATCTGTGGAAGCCGTAGTACTTTAAAAAGCACGACCAATCATTTTAGCCGGCCCGGCTAAAATAACTGGATGGCCTACCTGCCTGTCAGCCTTCCATCTGCGCACAAATTTATCTCGTGCCCTCATTGGTCATGTGCGCGTTCGTGTGTGTTGGAGGAGGGGCTCTGTAAGGAAGTGGCAGATTTTTTCCGGTTGTGTATTTTCAAATTCTAGCAATCTCGAGCTGGTTTCTCCAAAATTACCTACCCCACCTTTAAGTCATGGATGTTTAAAGTTCATATTTGTCTAATATTAGTTTACTTTTCATTAATGAAGTATGACGCTGCGCTGTCAGTACACTTGTCCCTGTTTGTGATTGGTCAAATGTAGCTAACCCCGCCCCTTTCACGTGCTCTCAGCTGGAAAGAGAAACCCTGGCTTGATTTACCGAGTTGATAACCAGCGTCGTAGGACCGCTTAGCGAGATCTCGTTTGTTAGGGTTAGTTAAAGGGCCCATGTCATGGCCATTTCCACTGATCATAATTACATTGTTGAGGTATACTAAAATAGATTTATACTGTGCAATTTTCTAAACTCACATTGGTTTCGCATACAGCATCTCTGTCAAGCATGTGTATTCAGCAGTATTCACTTTCTCCACTAAACGACTCGTTGGAGCTCTTGCCCCCCCCTCCCTGTGAGCCTAGTGTGCTCCGATTGGTCAGCTCGGCCACTCTGTTCTGATTAGTCAACCACCAGAGAGGCTCCGCCCGCTTTTTTCGGGGAACATCAGTGTAATGGTACAGCTGATATTTTATACTAACTAACCGAACTGAACCTACAACTGTTGTTATAGAAGAGTGTGACGGCCCCAGGGCCTTTGTGCAGGTGTGTTGCAGGGCTTACGGTGGGGTGGAGCTGAAGAGGGTAATCAGCGCAATCACGGACACCTCCGTAGCCGGTGCTATTAATCCCAGCGGCCCGGAGTCTCTCTCCAAAGCGGCTGCAGAAGGACGAACTGAGCGACCCTCTCCCCTCGACCACCTATCTCTGCATTTACCACAATAAATGTGCCGTGGTTTTGTAAACTCGTGTATGTCTCCTTGCCTTTCCGTTGTGGCCTACGAGCCGACATAACAAAGAGTAAGTTATTTTTACCTGTAATAAACTACTACTGTTTGATGAGAAATCAAATCATGGTTTGCTAATATATGAATTCAGGGAAGAAAGGATAGGCCTACTAAGTATTTCCATTAAACTTTATTTTTAGAAATGTACAAAATGAACATAAATATACATATATACACACGGTATATCATCCATTCCTCCTCCTCTTGCCTGCGCACAGCCGGTGCGGTGCGGTGCCTTTTAGCACGAGGCCTCAGTAGTAGTAGAAGTCCCGTCCCCGTCATGGATTGTCCGCCAGGATCTGGCTGGACGAAATCAAATGCAAATCACAAAATATTAGAGAAACTTAGTTGTTTTAGATTCGTTAGTAGTAGTTGTGTAATGAACAGCTTGCCTGCTAATATGCTAACCTAGCTTTGTTTACCTTGGTAGCTAACACGATATGAACGTTAGCTTGGAGGAAAGGCAACTATAATGCAGTGTAATAAAACTACTATGAACAAAAGCTAGTGGTTCATATTAGGCTAGCAATAACGTGTTTATAATTGCAATCGTATACGGGTATTCTGCTACCATACAATGTAACTTGCATGAATACATTGTTTTGCGCTAGCATACAGCTAGCCTCGTTAGCTACATGCAGTATATGTACTGTCACAATGTACGGTAAATCACCCGGAGTATACTGTATGAGTATTCCGTGTGTGTGACTGCAGACATTCTCCTGCCATGACAAACATGTAAGGCCATCTGCTGACATTGTAGTTGATATATTTAAACGCTAGCAACGTAGCATCACAAAAATGTTTTTCCGACCAAATCTAGCTCTAGCTCCGTGTGTTAGATCGGTTGCATACACGCTACGCCAGCTATAATGTAATTACGTTTCGCAACTGACCGCACGGCAAATCACCCGGAGTATACTGTCAATAGGTATTTTGTGTGTGAATGCAGACATTCTCCTGCTATGAGATACATGTATGCAAGGCCATCTGCTGATATTAGAGTTGATATATGGAAACTCTAGCAACTTAGTTAGCACAGTTAGCACTGTGTCAATGGCTTAGCTGTCCAACACAGTTTACACATTTAAACAGTCTTGTTTGATAAATACACAAATAACAATGCAAACTTACAGGTTGTATACCCGGATCTTCCCCTGCTCCAAACGGTCCAAACAAGCTGTGCATATCCGGCCTCAAACTGGGCAATGTTTTGGAAGCTTTCGTCTGTGAAATGCCGGTTCTTCGTACCTCTGGAGGAGGAACACGCCGCTGCTGGTGTGGCCATAGCTCTTCGGGATTGGTCCATTTCGTTCCGGGTACCGCATGACATCAGGCGGTACCCGGAAGAATCAAATGGGCAGTGACGTATCTCCAACGAGGCGTTTTGAGGAGGTATTTTCTGTGTTAGAGTTTTACTCGCTACAGGGTGTACTTTGAGGGTTTTGACTCTGCACACCGTTTACATGCATAAAAACCTTCATAACACACAAGGGGACGGGTAATAACCGGAAAAGCATGACATGGGAGCTTTAAGATAACTCAAACATATCCAGGGTCTGTTGAACTGGCTTCGTATTACAGGGCACAGGTGGCTGCATAGCAGCGCTAATGTCAAAGACACAAACATTATACCAGGGTTGCCAACTTTGGGTACCTGGCTGGAGTGAGATTTTGATATCATGGGTTTAATTACACATATGCGCACTAAATGACTGCTATCGTGTCAGTAGCGGGACCTTAGCATATATATAGGATATATATACAATATATACAAATACACAATATTGGACACAGACTATAAAGGGCACAAAGTTTCATTCACTAATGAAAGTCAAACACATGTTTGTTTCCTCTGTTTTATTGTGTGCCTGTCGCGATAAGCAATTAATTGACTTACTTACTTAAAAATGAACTCCATAACTTTTCTGACCTCGATACATTTCCATTTACATGAGGATGTGACTAGCAGTTTGAAAGGATGTACTTGAATTATTATTATATATTATCATTATGTCAGTGGTCTAAAATGGTCATACAACGGTGCCGACAATATTATCGTTTATCGCAATAATTTCCGGGAAAATGTATCCAACAAAATTAATTATCGTGAGAGGCCTATACATGAAACACACACACACAAATCTACAGACTTACTCCAAACTGCCAAATATATGAATTAACACACTCTCACTCTCATATACTCTTTGACTCTATTTTGGCCAAGTAGAACAATAAGCAGCAGACTTTTACTTTTTTATCATTTCTACTGGATCTTAGATCTGCGCATGCGCAATACGGGTTGGGGATTGACCAACCGGCTCCCACTGCTCTGCTGTCTGTTAACGTTGTTAAGAGTGGTGGGGGCGGGGAGGGAGCGGATCGACAGCTTGAGCAGCTGTCAACTCAACATTGTAAATAACCAACCAAAAACGATCGCCGGTTCATCTTGTTTTTGGCGTGAGAATAGTTTGGGCAGCGTGAGAGCGTGAGATTGAGAGTGAAAGCGTGTGTCACACGCCAGATGCGTGAGAGTTAGCAACCCTGCATTATACATTATATTTTTATTTTACCAGGATGCTTATTTATTTGGGAAGGCTTAGCCTTCCCTAGCCTACAGTACCCGCCTCCCGTTCAAATTGTAAGGAATGCGTGGAAAGGGTAGGACCCAAATGCAGACTACAAAGTAAAGTAACAAGGTCTCGAAACAAAAACGAGCTTTATTCTAAAGCTGAACAATAGCATGGCATGAAACACATAGGTTCTATAGAAAACTGACCGTGACCAACATGGTGGGAGACAGGAGAAACAAACAAGACTGACATGGAGGAAGACAGGAAAAACC
Source organism: Trematomus bernacchii (assembly GCF_902827165.1). NCBI lineage: Eukaryota > Metazoa > Chordata > Actinopteri > Perciformes > Nototheniidae > Trematomus > Trematomus bernacchii. Next base: position 1,145,712 of record NW_022987610.1, on the reverse strand, counting down.
AACAATGAACCGACAGGGGAACACAGGAAGAGACAAGACTAAATACAGGGAGGGGTAATCACAAGACGAGACACAGCTGGGGTAAGGGAGGCAGAAACACAAGGGCAACAGGTGAACACAATCAAACAATCAGACACACCAGGGAAACTAAGACAGGAAGGAAAACACAGGAAGAAGGAACAGAGAAGACACAAGGAGGAAAACATTTCAAAACAAAACAGGAACCAGAGACAGAAAAAGACAAGACAAAACACAACACAGACAGATCGTGACATAACCCCCCCCTCAAGGGACGGATCCCAGACGTCCCAAAAAACATAGTCTAATACTTCCAAAAGGGTGGGTGGAGGGGGTCCGGAGGACGGGCCCGAAAGGGGTCCCGGGCGGACGGCCCGGGGGCAAGGCAGAGTCCAAAAAGGGGCGGCGGCCACAGCGGGCGAACTCAGGGGGCCGGGCATGAGAGCAAAGGCAGCGGCTCTCAGGGGACCGGGCTCGAGGGCGAAGGCAGCGGCTAGAAGAATCAGGAGGCCGAGCCCGAGGGCGAAGACCGCGGCTGGAGAACTCAGGAGGCCGGGCTCGAGGGCGAAGACTGCGGCACTCAGGGGGCCGGGCTCGAGGGCGAACCAGAAGGCGGCGACGAGACAGCTCCGGAGGACGGGCAGGAAGGCGCCGACGGGACAACTCCGGAGGACGGGCAGGAAGGCGCCGACGGGACAGCTCCGGAGGACGGGCAGGAAGACGCCGACGGGACAGCTCCGGAGGCCGGGCAGGAAGGCGCCGACGGGACCCCAAACAAGACATGGGCTGGTGTCAATGGGACCCCGGATGTAGCAAGGGCTGGTGTCGACTGGACCCCCAACGGAACAGGACACAGAGTTGGCAGGACCCCCGGCGGGACAGGTGTCGGCGGGACCCCCAACAGAACAGGACCCACAGCGGAACAGGTGTCGGCAGGACCTCCAACGATACTGGACGTGGAGTTGGCAGGACCCTCGGCAGGAGAGTAGTCGGCGGGACCTCCAACAGCACTGGACATAGGGTTGGCAGGACCCCCGGCAGAAGAGTAGTCGGCGGGACCTCCAACGGCACAGGACATAGGGTTGGCAAGACCCCCGGCAGGAGAGTAGTCGGCGGGACCTCCAACAGCACTGGACATAGGGTTGGCAGGACCCCCGGCAGGAGAGTAGTCGGCGGGACCTCCAACAGCACTGGACATAGGGTTGGCAGGACCCCCGGCAGAAGAGTAGTCGGCGGGACCTCCAACGGCACAGGACATAGGGTTGGCAAGACCCCCGGCAGGAGAGTAGTCGGCGGTACCTCCAACAGCACTGGACATAGGGTTGGCAGGACCCCCGGCAGAAGAGTAGTCGGCGGGACCTCCAACGGCACAGGACATAGGGTTGGCAGGACCCCGGCAGAAGAGTAGTCGGCGGGACCCCCAATGGGACAGGACATGGAGTTGGCAAGACCCCCGGCAGGAGAGTAGTCGGCGGGACCTCCAACGGCACAGGACATAGGGTAGGCGTCGGCCGTAGAGCCAACAGGAGACGAGCCAAGGACTGCTGGCTTTCAACTAAGGCTCGCATCGTCTGCTCATGTTGGCCCAGAAGATTTCCCTGATGGGAAATGGCGTGCTGGACCGGAACAGAGGCCGGAACCATGGCTGCTGGGGCCAGAACTGGGGCTGGAACCATGGCTGTATGGGCCGGTTCTGGAGCTAGAACCATGGCTGCTGGGGCCAGAACTGGGGCTGGAACCATGGCTGTATGGGCCGGTTCTGGAGCAGGCACCCTGGCTGCTGGGCACGGAACCGGAACACGGAACCATGGCTGTGTGGGATGGTACTGGAGCACGGTACCATGACTGTGTGGGGCGGTACTGGTGCACGGAACCATGACTGTGTGGGCCGGTACTGGAGCAGGCACCCTGGCTGCTGGGCATGGAACCATGGCTGCAGGGGCCAGAACTGGGGCCGGAACCATGGCTGCTGGGGCCTGCACTGGAGCCCAAAGCATGGCTTCTGGGGCTCGGGCTGCTAGCCTGGACTTGCGACTCCTCTTATGAGCTTCTTGGAGGCTCCGTGGACCTCCAAAAGCCAGACGAGTGCCCGAGAACGGCTCCTGGACAGGAGCAGGAAATGGGGACGGAACCATGGCTGCTGGGGCTGGAACCATGGCTGCTGGGGCCACGGCTTGAATCCTGGCCTTGCGTCTCTTTGAGGTCTTTTGGAGGCTCCGTGGACCTCCAAACGCCAGGCGGGATCCCAAAAAAGGATCAGAGAATGGAGACTGGCACTCAGGGCTACGCGAAAAAACTCTGAGAAATTCAGGCAACGAGCTCCTCAGCCATGGCACATTATCCACCTCCATTTGTGCTCTTTTCAGGACAGCCTCTTTCTCCCTGCTAGTCGAGGTTCCACTCCACACAGTATAAAGACATCGAAGGGAGTAATCCAGAGAAAGCAATTCAGCATCAAAATCAAAAACATAATCTGCTGGGTCCATAATTGGTCGGTTCATTCTGTAAGGAATGCGTGGAAAGGGTAGGACCCAAATGCAGACTACAAAGTAAAGTAACAAGGTCTCGAAACAAAAACGAGCTTTATTCTAAAGCTGAACAATAGCATGGCATGAAACACATAGGTTCTATAGAAAACTGACCGTGACCAACATGGTGGGAGACAGGAGAAACAAACAAGACTGACATGGAGGAAGACAGGAAAAACCAACAATGAACCGACAGGGGAACACAGGAAGAGACAAGACTAAATACAGGGAGGGGTAATCACAAGACGAGACACAGCTGGGGTAAGGGAGGCAGAAACACAAGGGCAACAGGTGAACACAATCAAACAATCAGACACACCAGGGAAACTAAGACAGGAAGGCAAACACAGGAAGAAGGAACAGAGAAGACACAAGGAGGAAAACATTTCAAAACAAAACAGGAACCAGAGACAGAAAAAGACAAGACAAAACACAACACAGACAGATCGTGACACAAATGAAATCGCCGCCAATCATATTTCCACGCTCGCGCCAGGGCCGGGGGAGGGGTTACAAGGCTCGCGTCTTGTTCTGCATTCACTTGCACTCGGATATTAGAGATTTTCTCTCATAAATGTCCGATGAGCCACAACTTTTCTTTCAAAACAAAGCTGCCAACTGGGGTGGCAACTAGGGTGGCAAGGCATTTTTCTGAGGTGGCAGCTGCCACCCCGTGCCACCCCGTAGAACCGCCACTGCATGGGTTACTGGATGTGGGAAATGGGTCTTCAAGGGCTCACAGGGGTTTCCTTTTAGATGTACAAAATACTGACATTGGATGCATGACCATCCATTGTCATGCACACCACCCTTATCTGACGATGATGTAGCTCTTCTAATGCATGCTCTACCAAGACTTTCTGTGTTTCTGGTGAGGGACTTGGTCAAATAATAAACAATTGGAGCTTTCCAATAACCTTGAAGCCCAACCACCATAAACACAAGAGCCTCAGAAGCAATGTCAGTCTCATTCATTCGATCCCCCATGTCCACAAATCCAGACATTGTTTGTGTCTTAGGATCATATTGGACGTGCTTTTTGATGGCCATGGCATCCAGCATCAGAGTGACACATCCGTATTGGCCTCATTTTCCTGACGCCGTCTTTCCATCATGTCGGTCAGTGTATGTTTTGGTCATTGGATTTTCTTTTCACAAATGGAAATTCAAAAACAAAAAAGGTCAGTGTATGTTTTGGTCATTGGATTTTCTTTTCACAAATGGAAATTCTAAAACAAAAAACGACTGGATATTTGATTTTCGTTTTCAAATTGAAAAACCAAAATTGAAATACAAGGCATTTTTCTTTATCACGGTCAAAAAGGGATTAATTAATCTTAAAAAACGGGATGATTTTCATTTTCTACTTCTCAAAACAAAAAATAAAATCACTAAAAAACAGAAACCAAAAAAAAACCCGTTTTTTCATATTCTGCTACCGGAAGTTGTCTTTCAAAATAAGAGCGCAGATGAGGACGGTCAATCCGTGTATCTACGGTCCATTTGTTTTCACAACGAAAACAGCCAAGACACATATTGAGCCCAGAAAATGAATGCTATTAAGGGCTGTAAATATAATAGGCCTATGTCTAAAATGGACAACATTGTTAGATTTAAACTATACAGCGATTCTGCACTGCGGTCAGATCAGCCGTCTCTCGAGTTTGTTATAATTTTTTCTGCCATTAGTTCTTCGTGAGATCGATCCTGTTGGACTCAGTAGGCTAGTAGTGAAACTACTCCCACAAGTACTATGAAGTACTTACTGTGTACTTTTTGAGTAATCCTCAGTCAATGTCCCCTCCTGAGAACAAGAATGCATGTTTCTCTGCTATTTTGAATCAGCGTTAAAACACCTTTCTTCATGAGACTGATATTGTTGGACAGAGTATTTTAAGAGGATATGGTAGACATGATATCAGCAATACTTCCAGTCAGTAGTCCGGCAGCAGCATTTTTACCCCTTGGAAAGTCTTGCCCGCTATTTAAATTGACTTTGATTGAAGTTAATAACAATATTGATATTATATAGATATATAGATATAGCATATTTGATGCAGTCTTTCTGAACACTTTTTAAATAAAATACTGCAAATTAAGAATATTTGTAATGTTCTGCACAGATAGTGCCTTAACTTGAATTTGAAAACACGTGGCAGCTTTATTAATACAGTAAATGAAAAGATTTGTGGAAGGATACATTCTTCATGGGCTTCAATGGCTCTCTAGAAAAAGGGCGTTTTATGGTTGCTTGTATTATCCTCAGATAGGGGTTTGTTTAAATAACTAGTGACATTTTAATAAATATTGCAAAAAAGGGCTCCAAAAAAGGCATATATCCTGGCCGGCTTAGCCAGTGTGTATTTTTTCAAGCACCACAAGATTCATAGTTTATAAAGTACAATTCTGGGCCATTGATTGTGTCATTCTCCAAACTCATACAGTAAAAATGGCTGTTTTTGAAGCCTTAAAATGGTGCAGGAAAAGGACTTTACATTGTATTATACTTAAAGACAGGACTATTCAGTTAAGAGAAGAGAAAAAAGGAAAGCAAATTGTTATAATGGGTGATGTAACATTAATGACAGACATAAATTGAGGTCCTTGGCACTCAGACTCTAGAGGGGTCATTTTGTGATCATGGGGCATCACCCTTACAGCATCAGGACAATATCATATGGAGTCAGACACTGGAAGTGTGCTGGAGGCGTTGACTGGGACTGATGGAAGGATGAGGCTGATGAGACTGAAGAATCTGCGAGGAACGAATTAGCGGCTGAGAAATAGTTATATATTAAAAGACAGCAGCATCATAAGAGGGCAACCAGAGTGACAGAGTGTGTTACTTTGCTGAAGGATATTTGGGACCAGCTATCCAGGCCAGTCTCTAAAGAAGTTCCAAGGTGTAAAAATGCTGCTGCCGGAGTACTGACTGGAAGTATTGCTGATATCATGTCTACCATCCTCTGTCCAACAATATCAGTCTCAGGAAGAAATGTTTTTTAACGCTTATTAAAAGAAAAACATGCATTCTTGTACTCGGGAGGGGACATTGACAGAGGATTACTGGAAAAGTACACAGTAAGTACTTCATATAGCTACTTGTGGGGGTAGTAGTTTCTGTGGTACTGAGACCAACAGGATCAATCTAACGAAGAACTAATGGCAACAAAAAATAATTCCCTCATCAAACTTAGCAGAAGTGGCTTGATTTTGTTCTCAGCAGGGGACTTTGACAGAGGATTTCTCAAAAAGTACACAGTAAAATTACTTCAATGTATTGTTAGTATAGGCTAACTAATATAAAGTCAAACAGTATCAATTTCATTCAGTGTTATTGCAGAATGTTTAATACAGCGTATTTCTGATATTCATTAAAGATCACATGGTATTCCATATGATGTGTGTTACTGAGTTGGGTCACACACAGTTAGAGAGACAATGGTCGTTCTGAATTATCGATAGATGTATTCATTTTAAGTCAGCTGACACTGAGGTTAGAGGAAGTTCAGAGAAGGCCTTAGGTTATAAAAAACAGTTCACCTTTTTGTTTGTTAACTACTCCTAAAGATGTCATGAGACGATGACGTTTAAACATATACAAGTATAGCTTTCAGAGAGAAAAACATGTGACATTTGTGTGATAGGCTGCATGGTAAAATGTGTGTGCATTAAACATGCTTAGGGAAAATGAGTGTGTGTTCATTGCAGTGGCTATATATGCTGTATGATTGTTGCTACTGTGGGGGGCATTTCCGCGATTGGCTGCTGTGGCAGCAGGTGATGTACTCCCCATTATTGTTTGTTTGTTTGTTGCAACAACTAAATAATAATTACTGATCAGCTATGTCTGTGTTTGTGTTTTATTGATTCCTCTCTGTTTCATTCTTTCCTGTTGTGTTATGCTGGACCGCCACAACAAACTAATGGTAAAATTGTATTTTTATCATTCATCAAAGATAGCAGAAAAACATGCATTATGTAGGCTACTATGGAGGGGACTCTGACAGAGGATTACTCACAAAGTACACAGTAAAAGTACTTCATTTCATTTCTGGTAGTGTAGCACCCATAAGGTTGAGGTTGTCTACCTGCACATGCATGTTTATACCACAAGGGGGCAGATCACCTGATGGTTCATCATTGTTTTATGCTGGAGATGAACAGAAGAAGTGTGTCTGTGTGTTGTGCTTTGAGATTGTTTGAGATGCTGACATCTTGCACATGTGCCTTGTGGAAGTTAATAAATGAACGTTTTCTACACCTATAATACCCTTGCGGTCTGAGTGGTGTAACAGTAGCAGTCAAATTAGTACCGAGTCCAACAGTGTCAGTTTTATTAAGAACTTGTGGACACAAATATTTGTATCACTCATTGAATATAGCAGGGAAAAAAATGAAGAGCAGCTGATTTGAAAAATCAAACTCGAGAGATGGCTGAGGTGACCATGGTGCCAGAAAGCCACAAGTGGGACAGAGCTCTGTCCCACTTGTGGCACAAACATACTCGAGAGTTTTTTACCAAAAGTTCTTAATAAAACTGACACTGTTGGACTCGGTACTAGTTTGACTGCTACCAGAAATGAAATGAAGTACTTTTACTGTGTACTTTTTGAGTAATCCTCTGTCCGAGTCCCCTGCTGAGAACAAAATCAAGCCACTTCTGCTCTAGAGTATGTTTCTGTGGGACAATGTGGCCCGTGGGACATGTAAATGCAATGTCGACGCGTGAACTGTCAACGGGGGGTGGAGAGACACTGTGGACGCTCGTGAACTGTCAGCGGGGGGGGGGGGGTACACTGTGAACTTCTGTCGCCTGTCAGCGCAACGTACATGATGCCGTTTAAAACCATAGACTGTATACAGTTTAAAACATATAATAAAGGACGGTGCCGGCCGTCAGCGAACCGAGCCGGCCTTTCTCCACATCTGATTCATGTCATAAATCAGATTTTAGAAAAGCGTTTTAGCCAATCAAAATGAAATATGCGGGACATCGTCTCAATTTGCAATACCGCACAAAGCGGGACATCTGGTCACCCAGACGGCTGAGTTGACCGCAGTGCAGAATCGCTGTATAGTTGAAATCTCCTAACAATGTTGTCCATTTTAGAAATAGGCCTATTATATTTACAGCCCTTAATAACATTCATTTTCTAGGCTCAATGTGTGTCTTGGCCGTTTTCATTGTGATCGCTAAATTCCCCTTGTTTATAATAATCACAGTTCCTTCAACAGGATACTGTAGTGATTCAAAGTGTGATTTTAGCATAGCCTACGAGTGCTTTTGTTTTGAAATCACTTCTGTGAGGTTCGTCTGCGCTCTTATTTTGTAAGGTAACTTCCGGTAGCAGAATATGAAAAAACGGGGGGTTTTTTTGTTTCTGTTTTTTAGTGATTTTATTTTTTGTTTTGAGAAGTAGAAAATGAAAATCATCCCGTTTTTTAAGTTTGGTAAATCCCTTTTTGACCGTGATAAAGAAAAACGCCTTGTATTTCAATTTTGGTTTTTCAATTTGAAAACGAAAATCAAATATCCAGTCGTTTTTTGTTTTTGAATTTCCATTTGTGAAAAGAAAATCCAATGACCAAAACATACACTGACCCATCTGGTCACCCAGACGGCTGAGTTGACCGCAGTGCAGAATCGCTGTATAGTTCACATCTCCTAACAATGTTGTCCATTTTAGAAATAGGCCTATTATATTTACAGCCCTTTATAACATTCATTTTCTGGGCTCAAAGTGTGTCTTGGCCGTTTTCATTGTGATCGCTAAATTCCCCTTGTTTATAATATCCTTCAACAGGATACTGTAGTGATTCAAAGTGTGATTTTAGCATAGCCTAGTAGCCTACGAGTGCTTTAGTTTTGAAATCACTTCCGTGAGTTTCGTCTGCGCTCGTAAGGTAACTTCCGGTAGCAGAATATGAAAAAACGGGGGGTTTTTCTGTTTCTGTTTTCTAGTGATTTTATTTTTTGTTTTGAGAAGTAGAAAATGAAAATCATCCCGTTTTTTAAGTTTAGTAAATCCCTTTTTGACCGTGATAAAGAAAAACGCCTTGTATTTCAATTTTGGTTTTTCAATTTGAAAACGAAAATCAAATATCCAGTCGTTTTTTGTTTTTGAATTTCCATTTGTGAAAAGAAAATCCAATGACCAAAACATACACTGACCTATTTATTTGGACCATGCAGATGGAGCGTAAGAGCAAAATCTCTCTGGGCCTTGGTGTACTCTACACCCTGCCTCGACAGGAGGTGAACTGGAAGATCTGAAATTCAATTAGCAAAAGTGATTTAGTATGTCTCCTTGTAATAGTAACTAGGAAGTCTAACAAAGAACATAAAATACACCAAATATTCAATGTAATATTTTTTATTTTACCTGAGTAGCATTCAAGCTTGTCTTTCAGCTCTTCGTTGATGAGATTTTTCTCCTTCAGTTCCTCCAGAAGAGCCCGCATGTTTTTCTTGGCCCTCCTTTCTCTCGCCAAGGCATTGGTCTTCTCCTCGCTGAGGCTCCGTTGAGTTTGGCCTTTATATCCTTGGGGCAAGCAGGCAATGCGTATGGGTGGTCAGTGCCCTGCCGCTTGCGGCTCTTTCACCTCTCTCCAGTGGCTCCCTGTTAATCTGTCAAAATATACGAATATATAAATAATAGTAATATGGAAATGAATAACAGTTACTTTTTTAACAATTCAATGTTCACTTATCAATGCTGTGAGCCTAATTTATTTTTACGTTCTGCAATTCTCCAACAGAAAACACAACTCAGCGTACTTTTAAGAAATTGATCTTAATAGGCTTGTAAGGCAAAAATGTGTTTTGAGGCTCTGGACAAAAATGGCTCTTTTGATTGTAAAGGTTGCCAACCCCTGGGTGTAGTTTCAATGTTTGCACATGTTCATTCATCAAAGTGTATGAGTGACATAGAGCATAGCATGAGATAGCCAGTGGTTCTCAAACTTTTTACACAGAGTACCACCTCAAATAATATTGGGCTCTTCTAGTAACACCATCATAGACCTTCCTGGGTACCACCGAGATAAAGGATTTAATATGACAAGCCATATGATGCTCTCATTTGTCAGTGACATTCCACATGCAAATACTCACAACATTAGGCTGAGTGAGCTAGTGACTTATCCGACCGGCCCACATTGTCCGACCGGCCAGTCCGCCCCTGTATGTATGTATTTATGCAAACTTTAAGAATAAGACAACCACACTAAGAGTTATAAAAAAGATGTCCAAAAGAAACATTCAATAATTGTGTAAACAAATGGTAGCAACATATTCTAAAAAGCCTGGGTCAACAACAATCTTGTAATACTATTATCTCACATAGCCCCGCTGTTTCTGTGTAGCAGGACTTGTATTGTACATCCTTAGTAAGAGATTTTGCTCTTACTAAGTAACTAACGATTATCCTAATTATAGTCATAATATTGTCATATCTTACAGGTGAAAGGTGATCCCACGGGTTATTGTTTCGAGACTACGGTGATTAGAGCATCCTTAGGCTGCACAAAAGTCAGGCATCTTCACTGATAGGCGTACTTCTGTAAACACAAAACCAGCAATTTCCTGTATCATAATGTATCTAAATGTAAGATGTTTTTAACAAGCCAAACCGCTTGGAAGAAATCATGTGCAACTTAAAGGGGACCTATCATGCAAAATGCACATTTGTACGTCTTTTATACATGAATATGTGTCCCCGGTGTTCCAGGGAACTCACCAAGTGTCAGAAAACACAACCCTCTCTATTTTCCTCCATACCCAAATCTCTAAAAAAGGGGCTGCAACGGATCTGATCAAAACTGATCCAGATTTGAACACTGTCCTGACGTCAGGACGGTGGCGCTACGGCTATTGGGCCAACCCCACCAATCAGGAGGAGACAGCCACGGCCATTGCCGTTCGAAAGCGCTGGAGACGCTGTAGTACATATGCCAGGCCTGTAGATGGTGCTGTTCTCACAGAATCAGCCCTTGCAAAAACAGAGCTAGAAAAGTGCAAATTGAGTGAAATGAGGCATGGCTAAAATGCATGATCTGTTTGGTATTTTGAAAAAAAAAAGTATAAATATGCCTTATATAGGTATGGCCCTACACTATATTATTCAAATATAGCATGATAGGTCCACTTTAAATATTATTTTGATAATAAAATGAATTTCAATGTTGATGAATTTCATACTGTTCATTCATAATCTGATTGTCTTTGTAGCTCACTGTTGAAATAAAAAAAAACATTACAATTACAAAATAATTATATCTACAGCCCCTAAACACAAACACACCTCTTTCATAAATAACACACTTGTTCTGCAATAATATGTTTTATGTTTCCTGTAATTTCTGTTAGGAAAGGACATGCCTGAAAGACACGACTCAGCATCTCCTCTTTCTCTGAGGGTCAAGAAAAACATCCAATAGGAAAATTAAAAGCTGATGTTATGAGATGTTAAGAGCAGTACAGGACATTCACTAAGAAACTATTGTGAAAACACAGTCAGCTGATCGAATGCACCTATTTCCACATCTACACTCCATCAGCTGATTATTTCTATTTGCCTCACTTCATGAGCTTCACAACATGTACCTTGTACCGCAGAGTTTGCAACGTCACAAATAAATGGGGCCAATCTTCAGTCAGATGTGAATGTGTAATCTAACATTTTCAGTAAGAATAATGGACAAAAGGAGTGCAAATACAAATTCAATTTATTGAAATGTGAACCAAAAGTGAATCAAACATGTTTTAAATAAAAATCACATATGGACAGAAGGTGTAAACCTATTAAATGTATAAGTAAACACATTTAGTCAAATAAAGTGACAGACTAGGCCTGTGCAGTTGGTATCAGCTATGCATGGGCTCCTCCATCAGGCCTGGTCCTCCTCACAGAGGAAAGACCCTCAGTCCTCTCCGGCCAAACCAACAGACAGGACGTCCATCACACGGAGGTTTCTCCCTGAAGTCTCTGCAGCTCTCTGGACTGAATCCGTCCACACTGAATATGAGAGGGGAAAAATGAAAATAATAAATGCTTTAGACAATAAGAAATATAAAGTTGACTGTTGAGTTGCTCAGTTTTTTTAGATTGTCAATACTATTACTGTATAACTAATATCTCAGGTTAAGAGGCACCTTCAAATAAAGATTGGTCTTTAAATACATTTTGTCTTTTGAATTGTTTGTCTAAAGTCAAGGATCTAGAACTGGTACTTATAGTTTTAATGGTACAGTCTGGTTATAATGCTGTTTGGAGGAGGCCTCACAGGTAAGAGCACTAACTAGCTATCATCACATGTACCTTAGCTTGACTTAAATGTATTAAACGTATAATTAAGTGATGGCAAAATATAAATAACTAATGTCATGCAAACATATTAATATTTGCTTGATTCCAGTGTTGAATTTAGCACAATTGCATACAAACGTTAAGGGATTTTAAGATTCTGAAGTATTATGCTAAAAACTCAATAACTTAGATTATTATTTATAGTTTTGCTGAATAGTTTCATGTCCGCTTACGTTAGAAACGTAAAATGCGACGGCAGTGTGCAGATGGGGAGCATGTTAGCTTAGCTTGGTAGCTTCAGCTAGCTCTGGAACTTCCAGCCCGGTGGCAACAGGTCCCGCCTCGGCTCCGCCTCTTTGCCCTTATTTGGAGCAGGCGGGAGTGGAACTCTGACGGACCCTACGTCCATTTATATATACAGTCTATGGTTGATGTCAAGCGGCAAACTCTGCGGCAGAGCTGGGAGGCCAATAAGGAAGTGCCTCAAACTGCAGTTCATCTAATGGCCAATAGGAGCAGTCTGCAGAAGGGAGCAATTTCCATAGACACCCATGTTAAAATGACCAACTTTACAGCAGAAATAAACATGTTTACATTGTGGTAGTTCAAAAAACCATATTCTCTGTATAGTTAGATTCCCCCTTCATGACAACTGTGTGGGGGGTGAATTGTTTTATAACACAACCCTTTTAGTTATATTAGGTCTTAAAGTTTTTGCATAAATTAGGGCGTGCTCACCTTGAGTGACAGGTCTCTGCAGTGAGTGTTACTTCTTGCTTTCTGTCTCTCTGCTAGCTCCGTTAGCTCAGTAAGCTCCAGGATGCTACAGGGGCTCAACTGCGAGGCTGATGCGGGGAACACAACTTGAACTCGGACGTGTTTGTTGTGTTGGTGCCTGGTGGAGTATTCTTCATTTCAATATCTGACTTTTCTTATGGCTCTGCGGTTCAAACAGAACGTCCCTGAATGCATTTTCTTCGGTAAGTGAAATTCAAGCACTTTTATTTCTCACTGGTCTTTTTATTCAGCTAAGCTACATCTGTGCTAACGATGCTATCCGTAGCATACAAGTTAAAACATATTAGAGAAGTGTAACATTAAGAAGGATTATACTGTAGAACAAACGGCTTCTGTGTGAGGTTGGTATAATAAGGTCATCCTCGTACATTAGTTAGTTTGCTAGTCAGGTAACTGTATGCATTGATATTGTTAATTTAAATTCGCTATGCTCGACGATGCAGACAGCTAACGTCACAGTAGTGTTGAAGAGCAGCGTACTGTACATGAGATTAACCTCACTATAAGATATAATATAATAATAATAATATCTGAAAAATATGAATCTCACATTTCCATATTGCAACATGGTTTGTTGAGCTGGAGTTGATTATTGAAGCTTATTGGTTAACATTCATCATATTAAACGAACAAACCCAAACCTTGTTGTTTTTATTAATATTATTACCAATACTTACTAAGCATTTTATTATCATTACACTGGAGAAACCGACTTATTGCGGCAGCAGAACGTTAACATGTAACTTAATGCCTGCATTTAAGGACGATAGTGTAATCAATGCTTTAGTGACAAGTGAAGTAAAAAGATATGATTCTACACTGTATTGAAGTAAACATGTATTATTTTGAATTGTATTTTAGTGAACATGTATTGTTTGAACTGTTTTAGGTAATCACAAACGGGTTTTGATAAATCACTTAGAATAGGAATGTTATTCTCACTTTTAAACTCACTGACTCAGAGATTCTGTGTTTCACACACCAACCTTGCCTGTTTCACCCCTAAAAACCAGATGTCGTCATTAAGGTCGTTAAAGACAACATTACATCGCTCCTTATCACCCCTAAAAGCCAGATGTTGTTTTTAAGTCGTTAAAGACATCGTTAAATAGGTGAAGAAAAGTTTAAATGTCTGAAGGAGGATAGTTTATGTGAAAAAACCCCATGGGAAGGGAATGTAGAGTAGATAGGGTGGAGATAAACGTTGACTTTTGACCTGATCTCACGTTCGGGTCCGAACTCTGATTGAACCAGACCAGATATGAATCCAGCCAGTCAGGACACTTGGGGGAGGTGAGCAGTTTACACAGCTCCTCCCCAGGGGCTCTCTAATTCGCTGTCGAATAAAAGGGGGAGGGAACAAGTCAACACATCTCCGCCCCAAAATATAAGTATGAATACTGATGTTTTTGAGTGTAAAAAAGCTTTTTGGTTTGGTGAGTTGGTTTGATCCCGATATCTGTGTCCGCATCGCATCACAAACCTGAAGTCACTTTCATCTCGTTTGATGAGTTGGTTTGATCCCGTCACATTTATCTGCATCGCATCACAAACCTGAAGCCCGGAGTACTCGAGTACTCTGTATAACTTGTATATGTGTTTGGTTTCCTACCAGAAGTAAACTCAGATAATTTGTTATAACTTTGATTCCGGTGTTTTCAATTCCTTTCTTAATTTAATAGAGATCCAGCCTCATCCAACGAACGGCGCGTAGCAGAGGTGTTCTGCTCCAACAAGTGGTGATTTTCCCGACGTGATGAGTGCTTATCTCTAGAAAGGGACACCGATAGCCAGGGGACCGAATCCAGTCCAGGGGGAGGACACAGAGATACTGTTGACAACTACACCAAGGCGCCATATACAAAAGGTGAGCAGACACCTGTTTTGACTATCAAAAATCTGTGATTGATTATACTAAAAATGTTAGAGTTGTCAGCAGCGTTCTCAGTGTTCTTAGTCACGGTGGGAAATACAATACATATTCCAAGTTGGGGATATTGGGGAAGTGCTTAGATAAGGGAATGCTCTGGTTTTTGGACAAAATTAACATGGGATCACTCCCGTCACCGGACGTACTTCGTCTCACTGGAATAGTAACGGTCATAGTGAATATAAAATCGTCCCCATGTATCCGGCCAATGACGGGAGAGTTTTGAAAGAGACAAAACACTGTTCCATACATTTAAAAACACTTAAACAATTAAACAATGTTTACCTGCCAACAAGCAGCAGTGTGCTGTCATTTCAAACATGTTACCCCACTGTTTAACACAGTTTTACCTGTGTTTTGAAGACTCTTTCCTGGGTCAATGTGTCCTCTTTCTCCCCCCCCTGGGTGTGTGTGAGACAAGTCAAGTGAGTCAGCCTGCCAACCAGCAGCAGTGTGCTGTCATTTCAAACATGTTACCCCACTGTTTAACACAGTTTTACCTGTGTTTTGAAGACTCTTTCCTGGGTCATTGTGTGCTCACCAGGGGCACGAGAATACCCTCCACAGAAGGGGTCGTGGTTCCGTGAAGAAGGCCGAATTTGGGTGCTCATAGGCAGCCTGCTGCAGAGTCATTTTCAGGCTCCTCTCCACAATTGTCCCCCTAAAATGATTTAAAATCATTATTTTTGCATTTAAATGCATTTATTCTATCATTTATATGGTTCCCCAACACAATGCACATAGTCTGGAGCTCACTGGGGTCCTGCATATAATTTAATCAGGCGTTTTAACACTTTTTCCCATGAAAATGATTTTTAATCACTATCATGGGGCTATGAAAATAAAATTCCGGGTAATGCAGAGCACAAGTGCACCTTTTACTATTTAAATGTATTTGTATTATATATATTTGGGCTAGAAAGGTGACCTCTCTGGGTGATTTAGTCAGTTTATGGAGCTTAGCCCACAAATCCTGGATGATCCAGGCCGAATTTGGGTGCTCATAGGCGGCCTGCCAGGCGCCCCCACCCGTGGAAAGCAAAAAAAATTGAAGAAAACGCTTAATTATAACTTAAAATAATCAAAAATGAAGTTTTGAAAAATTGTCAAAAAAATGACAGAGTGCCAACGGGAGAAGGGGCCAGACTATTGGCGCTTCAGGCCGATTTTTCCCCTTCTCCGATGGTTGGTACAACGGAGAAGGGGAAAAAGTCCCTGGGCTTCATTTCCACTTCTCTGTTAAAAAGATTCATCCATACTTTTCAAACTACCGTCTGCACGAAATCGGAAACCCAGTTTTTGGGTGCACTCAGAAAAATAACGGCTGTTGCAAATCATGGAAGAATGTATCCGCTCACCAAGCACTTTGAGTGGGCCTAATTTTGTGGCGCAAGGACCCCCCAGCCTGGTTCTCTCAATACTTAAAGTTTGACATGGAGGAATGCGAGGGCACTTTGCAGGTGACTCTACCCGATTATGAGACACTATTTTGGGACGTATTTTTTACATTTCTCTGGTTCTCCAAATAGTTTAAGTTCGACATTTTGAGCCATGGAGGAATGCGAGGGCACTTTGCAGGTGACTCTACCCGATTTTGAGACACTATTTTGGGGCGTATTTTTTACATTTCTCTGGTTCTCCAAATAGTTTAAGTTCGACATTTTGAGCCATGGAGGAATGCGAGGGCACTTTCCAGGTGACTCTACCCGATTTTGAGGCACTATTTTGGGGTATAATTTTTACATTTTGACCCCTTTGCCCGGTTATCACCAAAGTTGAGTTGGATGATTTCGACCATGGAGGAATGTCAGGGGAGTCCGCGGGGGACTCCTGCGGGGTCATGAGGCACTATTTTGGGGTACAATTTTTACATTTTGACCCCTTTTCCCGGTTCTCACCAAAGTTGAGTTGGATGATTTCGACCATGGAGGAATGTCAGGGGAGTCCGCGGGGGACTCCTGCGGGGTCATGAGGCACTATTTTCGGACACTTTTTTCCCATTTTCCCCCCTTTTGCCTGGTTCTTTTTATTTTTATTTTTTTTCCTGTTTTGGCCCGTTTGACCCGGTTCCTTCTGCCGGGGGCACTGCCCGGTCCCGGGTGCCCCCCCCAGGGCTCGCGTACAGCCGTTTCACCCCCCACATTGACGGATTTTGACCCCTTTGCCCGGTTCTCACCAAAGTTGAGTGTGATGATTGCTGAGTCATGATGCACTATTTTGGGGTACATTTCCCCCATTATCAACACGGACTAGAGATGTCTCGGAGATGGCTCGGAGCCCACACCCTGGTTCTATGTAACCCTGGAGGAATGTCACATGAGTCGACAGGGGACTGCTGCTGGCTAATGAAGGACTATTTTGGGGTACATTTCCCCCATTATCAACACGGACTAGAGATGTCTCGGAGATGGCTTGGAGCCCACACCCTGGTTCTATGTAACCCTGGAGGAATGTCACATGAGTCGACAGGGGACTGCTGCTGGCTAATGAAGGACTATTTTGGGGTACATTTCCCCCATTATCAACACGGACTAGAGATGTCTCGGAGATGGCTCGGAGCCCACACCCTGGTTCTATGTAACCCTGGAGGAATGTCACATGAGTCGACAGGGGACTGCTGCTGGCTAATGAAGGACTATTTTGGGGTACTTTTTTTTCATTTTCACCCAAATTTCCCTGGATGAAATATTTTTTAGTTTTTTTAGTTTTTAGCCCAGTTTTGGCCACAGCGTTGCCTGGAGGATAGGACCGAGATATGACAGACTCTCTGGCCGCCTCACAAGTCACTATTGTCGGACACTTTCTTTGCTTTACCCCGGTTCTATCACTCTTTCCTCCTTTGACCATACAACCCGTTTCCTGCTGGGGTGGTGCCTGGTTCCGGGGTACCCCAAACCCTCTCATGGTCGGGGCACCATGTATTGATGCATCGGACCCAATGTTGCCATCACCAGCCCCGCGTTGGTGCGGAAGTGGGACCATCTGACCCGGTGGTAACCCAATACTTCCCTTCGTCCATGCACCATGAATTGATGCATCGGACCCAGTGTCGCAACCACCGCTCACGCTAACGCATATAAACGGAGAACTATAACATAATTTTGATCAAAATCATTATGTGTGTTTCAGGAAGGATGTCATCTGAATGCCCGGTGTGCAGACTCTTCTATCTGGCATTGAACAAACACCTTAAGCACAAGCATGCAGTGCGGAACTTGGAGGAGAGGGGAATCCTCCTGAAAATAGCCAGTGGAAGGATAAATGTTCGGACCAAACCCTGTCCCATCGCTGGGTGTTCGTACGCTGGGAAGAGACTGGACCGTCATGTAAAACATGACCACCCTGAGTTGTCCCGACATAAGGCACATCAGGTCATGGCAAGGCTGAAGCATAGTGTGGCACTGCAGTTGCTCCATGACCTCCGTGAGACTAACCCCATCATTGGAATGGCTACATCATTGGATATAGACAATGAGGAGGAATACCCCGGGCACCCTCCACCCTTCTCCCCACATACCGAGTGTGACAACGAGGACTGCAGGCAGGTGATGCTGGAAAATGTGGCATTGAGGGCTCAGAAGGATGCCCTCAATGATGAGGTGAAGACCCTGCGCTCCAGGCTGAAAAAGGAGCTAAAACCCAGGAAGCAGAGTGCTGCTGTTCTTGAGGAAGAGGACGAATGTATACGATTTAAGGGCCTGGCAATCCCAAATACCTCCGGCATAAACACAGTAGCCTCAGGCAGCAATACCCCTGTGAAGAGCCCGGTGAAGACTGTCATGCAGTCCCCAGTAACCTCCGGTAGCGAGACCCCTGTGAGGAGCCCGGTGAAGACTGTCATGCTTGCAGTAGCCTCCGGTGGGAAGAGACCGGTCAAGAACCCTGTGAAGAGCCCAATGAAGACTGTCATGCTTGCAGTAGCCTCCGGTGGAAAGAGACCGGTCAAGAACCCTGTGAAGAGCCCAGTGAAGACTGTCATATTACCAGTTTCCTCCGGTAGCGAGACCCCTGAGAAGAGCCCGGTGAAGACTGTCATGTTTGCAGTAGCCTCCAGTAGCGAGACCCCTGTGAAGACCCCGGTGAAGACTGTCATGTTTGCAGTAGCCTCCGGTAGCGAGACCCCTGTGAAGACCCCGGTGGAAACTGTCATGTTTGCAGTAGCCTCCGGTAGCGAGACCCCTGTGAAGACCCCGGTGGAAACTGTCATGTTTGCAGTAGCCTCCGGTAGCGAGACCCCTGTGAAGACCCCGGTGGAAACTGTCATGTTTGCAGTAGCCTCCGGTAGCGAGACCCCTGTGAAGACCCCGGTGGAAACTGTCATGTTTGCAGTAGCCTCCGGTAGCGAGACCCCTGTGAAGACCCCGGTGGAAACTGTCATGTTTGCAGTAGCCTCCGGTAGCGAGACCCCTGTATGCCGGAAGACCCGTGCCTCTAAGCTGGCTAATGACTTGCCCTCTCCCTCAAATTACTGGTCCACTGGGTGTGGACGGGGGAATACCATGCGTGAAATCACGTTGCCTAGAAGCATGGAGGCGTACCTTCAGACATACTTGGATCACTGTTTGGGTGTCGCTCCGACAGTAAAACAGAAAGACAATGTTGTGTCGAAGATCAGCCGGATAAAGAACTTCATAGTATACATGGCCCATGGTGTTAACCGCCTGTCAGACTGGCTGTTCCTAAGAAACATGAAGATGATCCGTGGCTGGAGCGAGTATATTGTAAAGCCGGGCCGGGCAGTCACAACATCAGAGTTCTTCCTGAAGAATGTGCACCAGTTCATGGGGTACATGTCTGAGTCAAAGCCCCGGGGGTGCAAGCTCACCCAGTCTGATATGACCCACATAATGAGAGAGGTGAAAGCCAACATGAAACACTTGAATAAGGCAGTCACTCTACATCAGTTTAAGGTGAAGAGGAACAAACTGGATCGTCTGCCGAGCCAGGCGGAGCTTCTCGCCGCCATGGCGGCCGCTGAGAAGCGCATCCCGGAGCTCCTCGACCTGATGGCCGGCACGCCGACCTCAACCACCCAGAAGCTTCTCTATGGCTATCTCACCCTCCATTGGAGCCTCCTGTATGGCCACCGTACGGGCGTGTACGCAAACATGAAAAACAGTGAGGTCTTAGAGGCAGCCATAAGGGGAACTGCTGAGGGCTACATCATCCATGTGCAGGATCACAAGACGGCCAAGACATATGGCGAAGCACAGCTGGCGCTTACAGTAGAGGAGTTTAGCTGGGTCATGCGGTGGATGGGGATTAAAGAGGCATTGCTGGGTCCTCAGAATGAATTCTTCCTTTTCACAAGGGGGAATCGGGCCTCCAAGAACCTGAACGCTCACTTGAAGAGGGCATGGGCTGATGCTGGGCTAGAAACAGCCGTCACCTTCACAATCCTGCGCACTGCCCTGGCTGACAATATCAAGCATCACCAAGATCCAGAAAGCCGGTCGATTCTCGCCAGGTTTATGTGTCACGACGTAACCACGGCGGACCGGTTCTACGCGAATGCGCCAGGTATAAAGGAGGCATTGAGAATCCGCTCCATGTTCAGGGCGTCATCAGATGCGGCAGCAGCTGCATCATCATCAGAAGGATGTCTACCGCTGTCAGATGGGGAGACCTCCGAAGAGGGCTGCTATAACAGTACAGCTCTATCATCTTCACCTGATGGGTCATTGGAGCGGCAGCAGCAGCGGAAGCGGAAGCGGGAGGGAAAGAGGCCAATGAAGTCGGGACCGGGGCTGGTTGACACTCCTGATGATGGGGCAGGGGCCGTGGACTCAACCTGTTTGCCCTGGTGCACCGTAAGAATTAGACGCCTAATTTGGTCCCCTGAATCCCGCTAAACATTGTGAATATGTATACCGTGTATATAATTATTATTATAATCCTGTGTATACATTTTGTAAATAGTACAATATCTCCAGGGCGCATAACTGCACTTTACAAGCCAGGAAAGGTGCCAGAATCCTGGGCATACATTTTGTTAATAGTGCAACACCTCCAGGGCGCATAACTGCACTTTAAAACGTAGGTTAAGAAATTTAGTAGTACTGTTATAGTAGCAGTAGTACGTGTAAATAGTTTATGTTTTAGCCTCTCTGTACTGTCAACTGTGTTTTTTGTTCAAATAAAATAAAAAAAAAAAAAAAACAATAACCTTGATGGTTACCAGGGGCAGAAAAAGTGCCACTTTCCATCAGCACCGGGGAGGCACTCTCCTTGGTGCTGAACCCTGTGATGAGCGCTCAAGTGTTGGCGGAGGAGGTGTAAGCCAGAGGAGGGTGAACAAAAGTTAAAGTGTTTGAACCTCCAGCCCAGAAGGGGGGGTGATGCCGTGAAGAAAGCCGAATATGGATGCTGATGGGCGGACACAGAAGCACCATAAAACCACCCCCTTGTAAGGTCACCAGGGGCACGAGAATACCCTCCAGCCCAGAAGGGGGGGTGATGCCGTGAAGAAGGCCGAATATGGATGCTGATGGGCGGACACAGAAGCACCATAAAACCACCCCCTTGTAAGGTCACCAGGGGCACGAGAATACCCTCCACAGAAGGGGGGGTGATGCCGTGAAGAAAGCCCGAATATGGATGCTGATGGGCGGACACAGAAGCACCATAAAACCACCCCCTTGTAAGGTCACCAGGGGCACGAGGTTCTGGTGGGTGTGAATACCTGTGTTTAGTCCGTGGGGGAGTGCTTAACTGTGGGGGCCCGGGGACTCAGGGTGTGCAAGGTTATGGAGGTCCCACTGTTAGGGGCCCATGCTGGAGGTAATTAGTCCGTCCTTGGGGCTCTGTGAGCGGGCAAAAAGAGGTGATTTCCCCCTGGTCTCTGCTGGAGGTGCAGAGTCCCACTGTTAGGGGCCCATGCTGGAGGTAATTAGTCCGTCCTTCGGGGCTCTGTGAGCGGGCAATGAGAGGTGATTTTCCCGGTCTCCGCCCTGGAGGTGTGAAATAAACAGAGTCCCCCTGTTAGGGACTGGTGCTGGAGGTCTCTAGTCCGTCCTTCGGTGCTCTGTGAGCGGGCAAAAAGAGGTGATTTCCCCCTGGTCTCTGCTGGAGGTGCAGAGTCCCACTGTTAGGGGCCCATGCTGGAGGTAATTAGTCCGTCCTTGGGGCTCTGTGAGCGGGCAGAGAGAGGTGATTTCCCCCTGGTCTCTGCTGGAGCTGTGAAAGAAACAGAGTCCCACTGTTATGGGGACATGCTGGAGGTAATTAGTCCGTCCTTGGGGCTCTGTGAGGGGGCAGAGAGAGGTGATTTTCCCCTGGTCTCTGCTGGAGCTGTGAAAGAAACAGAGTCCCACTGTTATGGGGACATGCTGGAGGTAATTAGTCCGTCCTTGGGGCTCTGTGAGGGGGCAGAGAGAGGTGATTTCCCCCTGGTCTCTGCTGGAGGTGCAGAGTCCCACTGTTAGGGGCCCATGCTGGAGGTAATTAGTCCGTCCTTGGGGCTCTGTGAGCGGGCAGAGAGAGGTGATTTTCCCGGTCTCCGCCCTGGAGGTGTGAAATAAACAGAGTCCCCCTGTTAGGGACTGGTGCTGGAGGTCTCTAGTCCGTCCTTCGGTGCTCTGTGAGCGGGCAAAAAGAGGTGATTTCCCCCTGGTCTCTGCTGGAGGTGCAGAGTCCCACTGTTAGGGGCCCATGCTGGAGGTAATTAGTCCGTCCTTCGGGGCTCTGTGAGCGGGCAATGAGAGGTGATTTTCCCGGTCTCCGCCCTGGAGGTGTGAAATAAACAGAGTCCCCCTGTTAGGGACTGGTGCTGGAGGTCTCTAGTCCGTCCTTCGGTGCTCTGTGAGCGGGCAAAAAGAGGTGATTTCCCCCTGGTCTCTGCTGGAGGTGCAGAGTCCCACTGTTAGGGGCCCATGCTGGAGGTAATTAGTCCGTCCTTGGGGCTCTGTGAGCGGGCAGAGAGAGGTGATTTCCCCCTGGTCTCTGCTGGAGCTGTGAAAGAAACAGAGTCCCACTGTTATGGGGACATGCTGGAGGTAATTAGTCCGTCCTTGGGGCTCTGTGAGGGGGCAGAGAGAGGTGATTTTCCCCTGGTCTCTGCTGGAGCTGTGAAAGAAACAGAGTCCCACTGTTATGGGGACATGCTGGAGGTAATTAGTCCGTCCTTGGGGCTCTGTGAGGGGGCAGAGAGAGGTGATTTCCCCCTGGTCTCTGCTGGAGGTGCAGAGTCCCACTGTTAGGGGCCCATGCTGGAGGTAATTAGTCCGTCCTTGGGGCTCTGTGAGCGGGCAGAGAGAGGTGATTTTCCCGGTCTCCGCCCTGGAGGTGTGAAATAAACAGAGTCCCCCTGTTAGGGACTGGTGCTGGAGGTCTCTAGTCCGTCCTTCGGTGCTCTGTGAGCGGGCAAAAAGAGGTGATTTCCCCCTGGTCTCTGCTGGAGGTGCAGAGTCCCACTGTTAGGGGCCCATGCTGGAGGTAATTAGTCCGTCCTTGGGGCTCTGTGAGCGGGCAGAGAGAGGTGATTTTCCCCCTGGTCTCTGCTGGAGCTGTGAAAGAAACAGAGTCCCACTGTTATGGGGACATGCTGGAGGTAATTAGTCCGTCCTTGGGGCTCTGTGAGGGGGCAGAGAGAGGTGATTTCCCCCTGGTCTCTCCTGGAGGTGTGAAATAAACAGAGTGCTACATTTTGTAAATAGTGCAATATCTCCAGGGCGCATAACTGCACTTTACAAGCCAGAAATAATGTTTAAATGGTCGGGGAAAGTATTTTTAAATGTCTGGAAGAGAGTTTTAGACAGTCATTTTGCACGAAATCATTTAACATAGACGCTCTCCTGAAAATGCACAGAATATGTGCTTTTTCAGGAGACCGTCAATGTTAAATGATTTCGTGCAAAATGACTGGCTAAAACCTCGGAATAAGTGTTTGAAAAGCGGGGAAAAGTTGTTTAAAATAGTCTGATACCTCCAGGGCGCATCACCAAAAATGTACAAGCCAGGGAAGATGCCTGAATCCCGGATACTTTAGGTCTGTCACTTAGGGTGACCGCACCACTCCGACGCTCCCGAGAGTGGACGTCCATTGTTTGTAAGGCACCTAAGAGGGAGAAGGGTATTCAGTCCTGGACCTAGAGCAAAAATAGTGTTTGAGAGAGGCGGGTAGATCAGTCCCGGCCCTTCACTCACTAAATACGAAGACTGTAAGGATGTAAAAGAAGTATAGGTTAAATTCCCCGTAAGTCAAAATAACATTGATTAATACGGTTACTTTGCAGTGCTTCTATTAAAGACTACGAAGGTGTAAAAAACAGAAGGGTTAAATTCCCCGCAGATCATAATAAGATTGATTAATGCGGTTACCTTTCGTGGTGCTTTAAATGTATAAAATGTCTGTAATTGTTATATGGTGGGTGATAGAGGAGGAGAGAGACGCGACCTCCAACTAATTATTTGGAACGACCGAATCTCATCACAAAACTGTTGTGGGGATAATCAGGCTCATTAAACGTGACGATAAAGAGATTTTGTTGACTGAGTTTTAACTCCTTGCCTGAAGCCGCAATCGCCGTGAGGGGATTGTAGAAGCTTGCTTCTGGAAGTCACGCTATCTGTTGAAATAAACATCGCACAATAAAAATGTGCCTCTTAAGCCCTGAGCCTGTTTTTCAGGTCTCAGGCTCGAAAATGACATTCCCAGAACAAATGACCATATCTTCCCTTCTAAAAGGGTTAAATTAATAATCTTTTTTCTCACAGTAATGATAAACCTGTGAGTTGGATGTAGAAAAGTCAGAATCAATATAGATGTTTTTTATTTTAAAGAAAATTCAGATTTTACATAGTAAAAAACTGTAAATTATAGTGTCCGTCCAAAAATTCTTTTTTACTTATAGTGAAAACCACCCTTGGATGATGGGTTAGTAGACTAAAAGCTTTAGGAATCCAAAGTACAACATATAATAAGTACCCTGTATCAAGATTGATGCAAAACAAGTGAAATTTGACCTTTTTAGAGAGATTTAGCTAAAAAACCCCCACTTCTGGGGTCATTTGGGTGGATTTGACCTATCTCTGGCCCCCCTTGCTCGATTTTGATGAATGAAATCTCTTTATAACTGCGAGAGCCAATGGAATCGAGGGAAAGTTATATACACACCAAAACGTTAACAAATAAGGAGTGAGAGTGACGCGTTACCAAAACCGGAAGCTGCATACACTCTGGTGGCTACCATTAGCAGCTAACTTTTCCGCTCCGATTTTACATAAAAAATGGAATTATGGATTATAAATAATTTCTTCAAAGGCACAGGTACATTATCAACCTATGGATCAACAGTTGTAGCATTTTTTTTTCTTCGTTTTAATGCCATTGAACACGTCTTTTGACCTAATTGACAGCTACGGTGAGACGATCTGCCGTAAAAGCTCCGTAAAGGTACGTGTTGTGATGTCTGTGTTTGCTTCCCCTGTCGCAAGTTCGGATCGCTCAGTGATGATACTATACCTAAATAATCAGTGGAGTCTCAGCTTTAAGAGGCTATATTGTATGTGCAGCTACGATAAGTAATAAGGGTATCTTTATCTTGAATTGTGTGCCGCAGTGCGTTAGAATGTTTTCGCTCAGGGGTCATTTAGACGCTTCTTATGAGACTTGTGTTTTGTTTTGGTAAAAATGGTTCATATCTTCAGTTAGCTGAGATTCTTCCCGTTAATCTGGTGCTACACATTAATAGTTTCATAAATGTTAAGAAGCACTGAGACATTATCTCGAAAAAAAAACAGTGGGAGGGGTCCAATGGGGGGACCGCCGTGCTTAAGAGGTTAAGAAAACAGGGAGTACTACAACATTCTGAAAAATTGAATACTAAAACATTTAGAATTAAAAGAAAAATTGCACAGTATATTAAATAAATACAAACGAACACGTATCAACATAAGTCAGATAATATAGACGAGGTCAATCATGGAAGAAGGCTGACATTTAATGCCTGATATATAAGTAATAGTAATAATAAATATATAGCTGATATTAAATAACTGATGTATAAGGCTCGATATTTCTGAAAATAAGAACACCGTTAACGGCGTTCTATTTCAGTAAAAGGGGGAAAAGGATAGGATATACATCAGACAATATGTATGTGAGATTACTACACCATAGGAGAAATTGATACATTTAAAATAATCTAGCTTTGGTTATTTTTTGTTTTGTTAGTTTGTTCCTTTTTTGTTTTATTTATTTTTTTGTTCTATTTTTTATTTATTTTTTTTTTTAATTTTTTTTTTTTTTTTTTTATTTATTTATTTATTTATTTTTTATTATTTTCTGCATAGTCTCTTGTCCACACTCCAGTCTAGTTGGTGCCGCCAATAAACACTAAAGAAGTAGAAGAGATGATTTCAAAACCATATTTCCAGCAACTTAAGGGCTTGGTATGAGACTTCTCCACGCAGGTTGCTGACGCCAAAAGGGGGACCCGAGAAACACAAGGCCAACACAGCAGATTACGTCTGGCTGGAGGGGACCTCCCATGCCGTCCGCCTAGATGGAAAGGGAGACAACTGGTACCACTGGAGCCAGTGTGCGGTCGGGAAAAACACCTGCAAGGACCCTAGACGACATCAGGACAGAGTTGGCCCTCGTCGCGAGGACCCTAGACGACATCAGAACAGATCTGGCTCTCGTCAAGGCAGTCGACCCAGGAGGCGCCATCAGCGGACCAGAGGAGGAGGATCGGGAGGACATCTCTCCAGCAGTCGACCCGGAAGCCGCCATCAGCGGGCCGGAGGAGGAGGATCAGGACATCTCTCCAGCAGTCGACCCGGAAGCCGCCATCAGCGGGCCGGAGGAGGAGGATCGGGACATCTCTCCAGCATCGACCCGGAGGCCGCCATCAGCGGGCGGGCGGAAGACAATCAGGCCACATCTCTCTAGCAGGCACCCCAGAAGCCGCCGTCAGCGGGCTGGGGGGACGAAGATATGGCAAACCAAGACGGCACAGGGAACTCCATTTCCCGCTGAAACAGGTTGATATAGCCTGTGTGGAACTTTGTCTGAACAATCCATTTTTTGGAGGAACTTTCAACTTTATTTTTATATCCCATAATTTAAGGGATTTGTATTTTTTACCCCACAGAACTATGTGTTACCAAAAGAGGGAAAAGTTTAATAATGTCTTTTCTAATTTCTGTGGCTACTTTTATTGCCATTTTGGTGACATGTGGTTGTTGTTGTGTGCCTTGTATCCGCTCATTGTGTGTTAGACTCATCAGTTCCACCATTGAGGGAAGAGTAAAGATGACTCAGCTGACAAGGACTTTGCTTTTTAGACATATTTTATTCTCCCTCCACTGTCATAATAAGTTGTTGTTGTGGACTGTTCCTAAAGGTTTAAAGTGCTCTATATCCCAACTTCTGATGGGTTTATATAAATGTTGGGACAGACACAGTAAGACCAAATTGACAGTGGTAATGTTTCTAATGCTATATGTTGATCTCGTGAGGTGAGATCAAAAGGGGGATTGAAGTAAAAAGATATGATTCTACACTGTATTGAAGTAAACATGTATTATTTTGAATTGTATTTTAGTGAACATGTATTGTTTGAACTGTTTTAGGTAATCACAAACGGGTTTTGATAAATCACTTAGAATAGGAATGTTATTCTCACTTTTAAACTCACTGACTCAGAGATTCTGTGTTTCACACACCAACCTTGCCTGTTTCACCCCTAAAAACCAGATGTCGTCATTAAGGTCATTAAAGACAACATTACATCGCTCCTTATCACCCCTAAAAGCCAGATGTTGTTTTTAAGTCGTTAAAGACATCGTTAAATAGGTGAAGAAAAGTTTAAATGTCTGAAGGAGGATAGTTTATGTGAAAAAACCCCATGGGAAGGGAATGTAGAGTAGATAGGGTGGAGATAAACGTTGACTTTTGACCTGATCTCACGTTCGGGTCCGAACTCTGATTGAACCAGACCAGATATGAATCCAGCCAGTCAGGACACTTGGGGGAGGTGAGCAGTTTACACAGCTCCTCCCCAGGGGCTCTCTAATTCGCTGTCGAATAAAAGGGGGAGGGAACAAGTCAACACATCTCCGCCCCAAAATATAAGTATGAATACTGATGTTTTTGAGTGTAAAAATGCTTTTTGGTTTGGTGAGTTGGTTTGATCCCGATATCTGTGTCCGCATCGCATCACAAACCTGAAGTCACTTTCATCTCGTTTGATGAGTTGGTTTGATCCCGTCACATTTATCTGCATCGCATCACAAACCTGAAGCCCGGAGTACTCGAGTACTCTGTATAACTTGTATATGTGTTTGGTTTCCTACCAGAAGTAAACTCAGATAATTTGTTATAACTTTGATTCCGGTGTTTTCAATTCCTTTCTTAATTTAATAGAGATCCAGCCTCATCCAACGAACGGCGCGTAGCAGAGGTGTTCTGCTCCAACACAAGGAATTATTTTTTTTAAATATTAGATATGACGTTATGTGTGCTTCTGTGACAATTAAGCTTATTCATTGCATTACATGTGATAAAGATGTTTGTCTTTTACCCTTACGTGTGTGTTACAAATGAATGTGAATATGGGACACATATTTAATTTGACTGTCTCATGAAAAACTATTCCAAAGTAACAGTAAAATAAAAAGGACCCCAACTATACAATAATACACAATCCAACTGATAAGATTTTTTAAGGATAATCAAAAAGATTAGGACATGACGTTTGCATGTAAAAAAAGTCTGTGACCAACACATTGTTACTTTACTATCTGTTTGTTTAAAGGACACCTATCATGCTATATTTAAATGATATATTGTAGGGCCATACCTATATAAGGTATATTTATACGTTTCTGTTTTCAAAATACCAAACAGATCTATTTGCTGTTCTCCAGCCCTGTTTTTGCAGGGGGCTGATTCTGTGAGCTGCAGCTGACCACGCCCCCCTGCAGGAGAGGGGAGCGTGCTCTGATCAAGTCAGAAGAGGGGGAGAAAAATAGATCTCCGTCCTCCGTGTTTTATTATATTATTATATAGAGTCGTTATTCATTTGTTTTAAAGCTCAATAAATAAGAAAGAAGACCTTTTGACCGGCACTTTTCTAATTTTGTCCGGAAGATTTAAACTTTAACGGACATCTTGACCGGCGAAAGAAACTGAAACTGAAACTCTGCCGCACGGTCCCCTCGTTCCTTGGAAGAGGCGGAGAGGTGGGTGTTTGTCATCTGCTGGTGGACTAACCGGAGAGAATTACAGTGCTTGCCTCGACGGGGAGGGATTGCATTGAATTACAGCAGCAGGAGCAAACGCTTGCCTCGGGGAGGGAGAAAAAAAGCCACAGCGGAGAATAAACAGAAGGGAAACCATGGCAACCATGCGCGGGAAGTCTTCTTCGCTGTTTTTGTGGCAGACTACAGCGCCACTTACAGGCCTGGTATATGTACTACAGCGTCTCCAGCGCTTTCGAGCGGCAATGGCCGGCCGTGGCCCAACCCCACATTCCCCTGATAGGTGGAGAGTTGGCCCAATAGCCGTAGCGCCACCGTCCTGACGTCAGTAACGTGTTCAAATCTGGATCAGTTTTTATCAGATCCGTTGCAGCCCCTTTTTTAGAGATTTGGGTATGGAGGAAAATAGAGAGGGTTGTGTTTTCTGACACTTGGTGAGTTCCCTGGAACACCGGGGACACATATTCATGTAGAAAAGACGTACAAAAGTGCATTTTGCATGATAGGCCCCCTTTAAAGTTTCCAGGTGATGCAGACAGGCCAGAGGATGCTGACCACGAGAGACAGACCTATTCCTAACATCAGTGAACTTCCGCATGGACTCAAAGGTACACAGACCCCTTTCATACTGTACAAAGAATCGAGAAACGTTCTGTTTTAAATAGATAAAGTAACAACTATAATACACTGATATACATTCCATTAAACATGACTAAATACTGACACATCAGGGAAGTTGACTGTTCCTTCCTTGCAAAAAGTTACATTTAGATTTGACCAAGCAACAAGCAACATGATTTGACAGCTTTCACATGTCAATGTATTTAAGGCAATTATTATTTTACTTTACTATTTTAAAATTACTACCATTTGTCTCTACATATTGTCTGTAAAAACGTGGTCAAAGTGGTTCTTGCAGTGAGACAACCGAACAGCATGATTCTACATTTACACTAAGTTCTGATAACAGTTGAATATTATTTTAATAATAACATATATTTTAATGTTGATTAACTTAGATTAGTTAATTAATTATGTTCATTCATAATCTGATTATCTTTGTTGTACAAAGTGATGAATTTCAAAAACACATTCAAATAATTTTGTATTTATTTCTACAGCCCTCTAACACACCTCTTTCATAAATAACACACTTACTCTGCAATAATGTCATATGTTTTATGTTTCTTGTCATTTCTGTTAGGAAAGGACACCTGAAGGACACAACTGCCTCACCGTTTTCTCCGAGGGGCAAGAAGAAAATGAAAAGCTGATATGAGATTAAAGACCATTACAAGACATTCACTACGAAACGACACTTTTATTGTGAACAGAAAGATCTGCACACTGAATAGTGTGTAGTCAAACAGGACCATCATTTGTTTGTGACAGCTGTGCCCAGTATGGGCTCACAGATGCAGTTTGGTGGTTTCTTCATCAGGCCTGGTCCTCCTCCATCAGGCCTGCTCCTCCTCCCAGAGAAAGACCTCTCCACCTCAGTCCTCTCCAGCCAAACCCACAGACAGGACATCCGTCACGCTGAGGTTTCTCCCAAAGTCTCTGCAGCTCTCTGGACTTCACGCTGTCTCAATTGATCCACACTGTGAATATGAGAGGGGAAAATGTGTGTAATAAATGCTTTAGACAAAAATAAATATGAAGTTAACTGTAAGGAGTGGCTCAGTTTTTTTTAAATAAACAATACTATTACTGTATTTCAATATATCACGTCTGAAAGTTTAATTTAAAAGAAGAAGAGGCACCTAAAATGAAGATTGTTATTTCAATAAATGTAGTTGATTTTGTATTTTTAATTGTTTAAAGTAAAGTAGATAGAACTGGTACTTAAGAGTTTTAATACAGTCTGGTTGTGGAGGAGGGACACAGGTAAGAGCACTAATGGCGCATTTCCACTAAAGCGCGGAGCTCGCTTTAAGCGTGCAGGGCCCGTTTTTGGTTGCGTTTCCACTTAGCGTAGTACCGGCTAGCGGGTACTATTTCACAGTTTTTCTGGCCCCATAAAATAGAGGTTCTTTCCGGGCCAACAACCAGGCTGAGTCGGGCTGAGTATGCTAAACTAGAGAGAGAATTGCTGGCAAGGGGGCTACAACTACAACAAGATGAACATATTTGACCGTGATTTAGTTGTAATATACGTTTCAAAATGATGCCGAAGTAACAACATACTGATACCGGTTAGTAAAAACCATGAATTAATGCTTTGACAAGTCTGCAGACAGACGGCAGGTGAAAAACCTTTTAAAATGCGTGTTGTCTAAATGGAGATCGGCTAAGCTAACGCAGTATATGCTCCGACCGTCCACACTCACAACAACGGCCTATACAGACATAAATAAAGCAGCGACTGTATTCGCCATGACACAGGCAGTCTGTGGTTTGTACTTGTTTAACTTTTGTCTAGTTTCTGAACATATATGAGGAGCTGTGAGCTCTGAGTGCTAACAGCTAACGGCTGATGTTGGTTTTCTGGGGTTCTCATTGAAGATGACGTCACGGCTCCGCCTACACTGCGTTACTATAGATACTACCTGTTGTATCTTGTGATCAATAATTGTATGTCCACAACATAGGAGTAGGTTTAACTGGTTTTACTTTGGTAACATGCTGCCGGGACTTCCTCGTGGGAACATCTACAACAGGCTCTTTTAATACCAAGAGTGAGTTTGCCCACTGCTGGACAAATGCAATAACATGTAATAATAACACAAGGTAAGAATACCACACTACCCCAGTTCCTAAACTGTAATGGAAATGCACCATAAAGTGAGCCAGTCCTAACAAGGCCTAACGAGGCCTAGCCATACCGAGCGAGGCCGTGTAGTGGAAATGCGCCATAACTAGCTACCATCACATGTAACTAAGCTTGACTTGAATTTATTATTAATTAAGTAACAGGAACAAATCAATAACTAAAATCATGCACATATTTTAATCTTTGCTGGATCCACTGTTGAATTTACCACATAATATGTGGTAAATTCAACAGTGGATCCAGCAAAGACCTAAACCTAAAATGTTTAGGTTTCTAAAATATATTTTAGAAACCTGAAGGCATTTTAAGATTTGTATGCAAGTATTATCCCAAAACTCAATACCTTCGATTATTATTGAAAGTTTTTGCTGAATGTTGCATGTTCACTTACCTTAAGCCAGGGTTGCCAACTTTGGGTACCTGGCTGGAGTGAGATTTTGATATCATGGGTTTAATTAAATATTTAATAAAACACATATGCGCACTAAATGACTGCTATCGTGTCAGCAGCGGGACCTTAGCATATATATAGGATATACAATATATACAAATACACAATATTGGACACAGACTATAAAGGGCACAAAGTTTCATTCACTAATGAAAGTCAAACACATGTTTGTTTCCACTGTTTTATTGTGTGCCTGTCGCGATAAGCAATTCATTGACTTATCGTACGATAAATAAAAATGAACTCGATAAATTGCCATTTACATGAGGATGTGACAAGCAGTTTGAAAGGATGTACTTGAATTATTATTATATATTATCATTATGTCAGTGGTCTAAAATGGTCATACAACGGTGCCGACAATATTATCGTTTATCGCAATAATTTCTGGGAAAATGTATCCAACAAAATTAATTATCGTGAGAGGCCTATACATGAAACACACACACACACAGACAAATCTACAGACTTACTCCAAACTGCCAAATATATGAACACACTCTCACTCTCATATACTCTTTGACTCTATTTTGGCCAAGTAGAACAATAAGCAGCAGACTTTTACTTTTTTATCATTTCTACTGGATCTTAGATCTGCGCATGCGCAATACGGGTCGGGGATTGACCAACCGGCTCCCACTGCTCTGCTGTCTGTTAACGTTGTTAAGAGTGGTGGGGGCGGGGAGGGAGCGGATCGACAGCTTGAGCAGCTGTCAACTCAACATTGTAAATAAATAACCAACCAAAAACGATCGCCGGTTCATCTTGTTTTTGGCGTGAGAATAGTTTGGGCAGCGTGAGAGCGTGAGATTGAGAGTGAAAGCGTGTGTCACACGCCAGATGCGTGAGAGTTGGCAACCCTGCCTTAAGCAACGTAAAACGTGCAGACCGGGATCAACAGATGTAGGTTAGCCGGCTACTGGCGGCTAGCATCACAGAACAGCACTGCTGAGCATGTTAGCTTATCTTGGTAGCCTCAGCTAGCTCTGGAACTTCCAGCTCGGTGGCAGGAGGTCCTGCCTCGGCTCCGCCTCTTTGCTCTTATTTGGATCAGGCTGGAGCAGGCGGGAGTTAGACTCTGACGTCACTGTCGAGCCGTTAGTGGCCGACACCGCCTACTTTAGGCTTGCATTTCCTGCATTTTAATTTATTAACTTTAGTAAAATACATTTTTCATGTATAATTTAGCTAAATCTACAATACAAGAATATGAATTGTCTTTTTGATTGGCACCAGGGAGCATGTTAAAGGTGGGGTAGGTGAGTTTGAGAAACCGGCTCGAGATACACTTTTTGTTATATTCCATGGAATGCTCTTAACATCCCGATAGCAATGAATATCTGAAGTGCTTTGACAAAAAATCCATAAAAAAATGTCATCTGTGGAAGCCGTAGTACTGTAAAAAGCACGACCAATCATTTTAGCCGGCCCGGCTAAAATAACTGGATGGCCTACCTGCCTGTCAGCCTTCCATCTGTGCACAAACTTATCTCGTGCCCTCATTGGTCATGTGCGCGCTCGTGTGTGTTGGAGGAGGGGCTCTATAAGGAAGTGGCAGATTTTCTCCGGTTGTGTATTTTCAAATTCCAGCGCACTCGAGCTGGTTTCTCCGAAATTACCAACCCCACCTTTAAGGTTGCAGCAACTAAACCATTTTACTCAAAGGGGACCTATCATGCAAAATGCACTTTTGTACGTCTTTTATACATGAATATGTGTCCCCGGTGTTCCAGGGAACTCACCAAGTGTCAGAAAACACAACCCTCTCTATTTTCCTCCATACCCAAATCTCTAAAAAAGGGGCTGCAACGGATCTGATAAAAACTGATCTAGATTTGAACACTATCCTGACGTCAGGACAGTGGCGCTACGGCTATTGGGCCAACTCCACCAATCAGGAGGAGACAGCCACGGCCATTGCCGTTCGAAAGCGCTGGAGACGCTGTAGTACATATGCCAGGCCTGTAGATGGTGCTGTTCTCACTGAATCTGCCCTTGCAAAAAAATGTCAAATTGAGCAAAATGAGGCATGGCTAAAATCAGCGCCATATAGAGAGAGTTACGACAGCGGAAGTCCAAAATGCTTGATCGTCACGTGGTTCAGGGAGAGTCAATAGTTCCCCGGAAGTTCGTGGCGGGACATATGAATGCATGATTACCGGAGATAGAACTACGATTTTTGGTAATAAGTAGTGAATAAAGGTCTTGATTTGCAATATTTATACAACATACCGATATGTGCATGTATTTACATCAATATGTTTTAAAAATAAAATAGAATCTGCTAATATTTATGGATAATATTAGGAATAGTGTGAACAGCTAGTTTACTTGTTAACATATACATGTTAGGCTGTTGCCTTGGTTAAAGAGCCTGTTGCTGTTGTGTATTGCTTTGAATTATTTAAAACAAATATTATCTTCTTAAACAGGTATGGTAGTCAGGAGCATCACTTCCTAATGTTTATTGATATATTTAGAGGGAAGGGATGGCAAGGAATGCTTCAAAATTTAGATTAGATTCATTTCTACCATTTTTTTTAATTCATGGTGGTTTCAGTAATCCCATGGTACTTGAGGACATAAGTAATCTAAATGACTAATGTCATCTTTATGACTTTCAGAAAGGACAGGAGACCAACAGGTGACTATCAATGGACTAACAGCAACACGATTATGACGTTAAAAGTGTTGTTTTAGGAACATCCATTGTAAATACATGGAATTCAATAAACATTGAATAGCATGTCATGCAGTTTGTCTGTGCCTTTTCCTCCGTGTTGTCCTGGCATATCGTCTCCACCATGGTTTGCTGTGCTGCCTGGGGATGCTCCAATCGCTCAGAGAAAGGAGTAAGAATCAGAATGTACGGCTTCCCCACTGACACAGAGAGGAGGGAAAAATGGCTAGCTCAAGTCAGCAGGAGCAATTTAACAATCAAAACAGACAGCCGCAACAAAATATGTGAGGTAATCATATTCAAACACTGCATTTGCACTTTTCCACAAAACGAAGACCACACCATTGGGAAGCTTAATGTTTGGTTTAATACAAATAACAGGGAAAGGCTTGAAAAACTCTGAGAGTTGAGACTCAGGGTGCAGGGTGAGGGTCTCAGTGCAGGTATTCAGGCTCTATTGAATCCCCCTCTGGTTCTTGTGCTGAAAGAGGGAGAAACAGACAGGAGAAAGGGTTATACACACCTATATAGCACATCTATTGGATGGGAAATTGCGTTGGGGAGATAAGGTGTGGTCTTTGTTTCCAACTGAAGTTATGGAACTTTATTATTTGTGAGTTTAACAAAGTATGACAAATGGCATCAGTAATGGATGTGATATGAATTTGTATAAAGTTGTCTCACATTCTTGGTCGTATTTTACGTACAGTATGTAATGAGTGTATACATGTCCAGTAAGTCCTCCACCTGTAACATCACTGCCCCTCCACCTGCCATACAGTAGGTTACTAATATACACTAACACGATTACTTATATAATACAGTGATAGAATATATGCTTACTTATATACAACAGTAGTATTAAATGTACCTTGTGTTTTCACTCTCACTTTGCCATCATTTCAAAATCAGCTGAGCTGCAACATAATACAGACAGGTAATAATCAACAGAATACACTAAAAACACTCACCCATAAATTACGTTTTTGTTTACTGTTTGGAAGTCTCAAATATGCACTCTAAATTAATATCAAATAGCTCTCTTCCTTATTATTGTGTAACGTTAACTTTATTATACTAGCTTGTAGGTCTACTCCAAAATGGAGATCGTAATTTCTCCACTTCCACTCATTACAATCACACATGCCCCAATGTTATATTTAACTAATATTATATTCCTCCACCCCACAAAAAAATCACGTTTAGAAGCCCTTTTTCTCTAATTCCACAACGTTGGATGAAATAACATTAGGAGAACGGATTAATAGCTGTTCATGGTTAACGTGTGTTGCTAATTTTATCCGGTATCCTAGCCTAATCTGTTATCTGTAAACGTTCCCTAAATCTACTGATTTAGGGATAATCCACTAACATCCTTTAATACACATGTTCATTTGACTCAGATGTGCTGATAATATCCGCAATATAAATCTTTAAACGTCTTCTTACCTTTCAAAGTCCATCACAAACCCTGCAACTCTACTGCGCTGCCAGCCACAGATCGTGGAGCCTCTCGAGTCAATAGTCCCCCGGAAGTCAGCGGCAAGCTAACTTCCGGGGAACTATTGACGGCTCCACCATCCGCCATTGCTGTAAAAAAACTGGTCCATTGGAGTGAACGGAGATGTCGTAACTCTTCTATTATACGGCTCTGGCTAAAATGCATGATCTGTTTGGTATTTTGAAAAAAAAAAAGTATAAATATGCCTTATATAGGTATGGTCCTACAGTATATTATTCAAATATAGCATGATAGGTCCACTTTAACAATAAACTCAACTATGTTTAAATTATAGTTAGATCAAGAGAAAGATATACATTAAAACAATTGTTTTCTACAGAATTCTAGCCACCATTGAGCGCTGCTGAAAAGCAACAAATAAAACATCTAATAAATTATGTACCATTGATGCATGAGATGGCCAAATCTATTTTTGATGGTTTAGTAAGAAATCACTTTATTTGCTCTGAGTCTAATGTGGTCGACTTTGCTAATGTTAAATGAAGAAATGAGAGTGCTGCAGCTCATTATAGGCATATCAATGAGGGGTAAACTGTTACGCTATACACAGGGGTGCACATAACTTTCTACTCAGATGAGTACCTGGAGTCAGTGTTTGGTACTCCAACTTCTGGCTCCACTCACAGTTAATTGATGAAGCCCTCTGTATCGCAAATGTCAACGGGGGGTGCTAGTGGAGTACTTCAGGAAAGTCGACGGGGGGGGGGGGGGGGGCTAGTGGAGTACTTCGTGACCACAGAGTGTGAAAGTTGTGATCAGCTGTTTTAGCGCAGTTCTCCAGTGAAGGGGGGGAGTCTCCCTCCGCAGCCGGTTGGCGTAGTTTTGGCACAATTCCGTTGTACAGACCGACGTTAACAGCAGCCCTGTCTGTGCACACGGAGACCGACTCTGTCGTCCGGTGATCTAACCGCCTTCTGGAAAAGCTTCACAGGTACGTCGGCACGCAAATGCGCTTTGTAACACAAGTGACGCATTTCAGATTGTTGCCGCTATTATGGCGCATTTCCATTGCAGCGCGTAGCTCGCTTTAAGCGTGCCGTGTCGTGCCGTCCCCTTTTTTGGTTGTGCTTCCACTAGGCCTCGTTCCGGCGCGGCACGGCGCGGGGCCACTTTTTCCCCTCTTTTCTGGCCCTAGAAAATTGTGGTTCTATCGGGGCCAACAAACAGGGCTGAGTCGGGCTGAGTATGCTAAACTAGAGAGAGGAGCGCTGGCAAGAGGGCTAGAACTACAACAAGATGGACATATTTGACCGTGATTTAATTGTAATACACGTTTCAAAATGATGCCGAAGTAACAACATACTGATACCGGTTAGTAAAAACCATGAATTAATGCTTTGTCAAGTCTGCAGACAGACGGCAGGCGAAAAACCTTTTAAAATTCGTGTTTTTCTAGATGGAGATTGGCTAAGCTAACGCAGTATATGCCCCGACCGTCCACACTCACAACAACGGCCTATACAGACATAAATACAGCAGCGACTGTATTCACCATGACACAGGCAGTCTGTGGTGTGTACTTGTTTAACTTTTGTCGAGTTTCTGAACATATATAAGGAGCTGTGAGCTCTGAGTGCTCACAGCTAACGGCTGTGTTGTGTTTCTGGATTTCTCATTGAAGATGACGTCACGGCTCCGCCTACACTGCGTTACTATAGTAACTACCCCAGTTCCTAAACTGTAATGGAAGCGCAGCATGAAGTGAGTCGGCCCTGTTAAGGCCCAACGCGGCCAAGCCGTACCGAGCCGTACCGAGTGTGGCCGAGGCCGACCGTGTAGTGGAAATGCGCCATTAGAGTATTCGATGTTCTCGCGCCCAGGAGAGGAGCTTTAAATAACGAGACTAATGGAGTCTCTGAAGAGGTTCAAATGGGTAGTTTAATTAAGTAACGTGGTTGAAGAACAAGCACGGGTAATGGAGAGACAAAGCCGGTGATGTCTTCAGGGTGAGCTGCAGCGAAGGAAAGGGCCGAGTTGTCCTCTGTCCTCTGTTTTTATGCACGTCTCGTTGTCCCCCGCTGTGCAGATAGTGGGACCTCCCTTCTCATCTGTGGGTTCGATATCGCGAGAGACCAGATGATTTCGACATTTGGTTTTCTCTGCCTACTTCCTTAAGCATTTTCTCCTCCTTATCTCTGTCATGACTTTCTATTTAATACCTGATAAACAGCTGTAATCGTTAGTTTAGAAGTCCTAAAAACGCTTCTATGGCACAGTTCTCATTTACGGTAGCTCCCTCTGACGTCATAGCTACTCACGTAATGTGTAAACACTCCATGATCAACTGTACCTTCATTTAATATTCAGCAGTAATAATATCTTAACGTCTATCGATGTAGTGTTAAAGTCCGTACGTTTGTGTGTAACACTCCAAGTCATTTTCACTTTACATTCAGAAAACGCAACATTAGTCACATGCTAACCGGATAAAGGATTTTCAGAATAAAAGCTTGGCATTGATTTCCTGAGAACTTCCGGGCTTTTCCACAATAAAACAGCTTTAAACTGACGATATGTTTTAGACTGAATTATGCTGTTTAACATTGATTTTAATTTCTAACACCGCGCATGCGTACCTGCGTACCAGTTATGTGCACCCCTGGCTATACATTACACCATATAATGATTCTACAAGCTCTCCTTTTGGTAATTTAGTGTGCATATACCCCCAGTGCTGCTCTGTGAGACGCACTGGCCCAAAAATACTTTTTAACATTTACAATGATTGGAGAACAGAGTGTGTGTGCGTCAGTCATAACACACTATTGGCATTGTCAAATATGAGAAGGAAAGAAAACCTTAAAACACGTATGCTGCTTTACTCTCTGGTGATCAACTACCTTTTCTCCCCAGGGTGAATCATAGTGTGTGTGTGTGTGTGTGTGTGTGTGTGTGTGTGTGTGTGTGTGTGTGTGTGTGTGTGTGTGTGTGTGTGTGTGTGTGTGTGTGTGTGTGTGTGTGTGTGTGTGTGTGTGTGTGTGTGTGTGTGTGTGTGTGTGTGTGAAAAAAGGAATTCCAAGAGGTCTTCTGAGTTGATGAGGAAATTCACCTTAACCTTTTCGAAAGCACTCCTGGGAAATGTCACATCACACACACACACATACACACGCACACGCACACACACACA
Source organism: Trematomus bernacchii (assembly GCF_902827165.1). NCBI lineage: Eukaryota > Metazoa > Chordata > Actinopteri > Perciformes > Nototheniidae > Trematomus > Trematomus bernacchii. The sequence goes on along the minus strand of NW_022987610.1, from coordinate 1,106,369 downwards.
CACACACACACACACACACACACACACACACACACACACACACACACAAAGCACATGTTTAAATGTCTTGCTTTCATTAGAGAATGTTAAAACTCATGCATCAAAAGATATGTTTAATGGGACGTCTGAGTAAAAATGCAAACAATAACAGATGAGTTTGAGGTGCACAACACCTATGAAACACACAATATGGTACATGAGGAACAGCAGTCAGGACAGCAGTCTCTACACACATGGGGAACGAGCTCTGCTGACTCGGTGATATGCAGAGCTCCACGTGGACATACCTCTGTTAGTGCACGTTTCAGACTCACATCGCAACAGTCAATATTCTGCTTTACAGCTTCATGCTCTCGTTTTTCCAAATGAAGTTGAAAGTTATGCGAATGTGCAGGATCTGTCTGATAGTGTTTGCTAGTAGCTGGTCCTCTCTCTGCTGCTGTGAACAAGGGTCACGTGACATATTTAATGCAGCGAGGCTCTTTGTGTTTCTGTGGATGATCCGAACATCGCTCAGTCAGCATCTGTGAGCTGCTCAAACTACATTTCCCTCTAGCTCGTGAGAATATAGGGTAGCCTATGTAACATGACATGAACATGTATTTTGTCAAACCCAGCAGACACAATATGTTCAGTGTCCAAAATGTATGACCGTCAAACACAGTCACGCAAATAAGCAGAAACGCAGTGTCAGAGAGAAATAAGAAAACAACCATTTGTTTTAAATGAGCTTGAGAGGTGTTGGAGAATGTAGTACACATTTTCAACATTAGGCGTCAAGTAGCCTAGTTGTGTCTATACGATTTGTCTTTTAATGTAAAGCCTGTGGAGCCCTCTGAATGATCAGCTGATGAACACAGATGAAAATATGCTGATTATGAAACATCAAGTCCCTACAGTTATACAAATATAATACAACTCATCATTGAAGTAAGTAGCCTATGTCCTGGTCATCTCGCGCAATTTTATGGAGCATAATGTTCTTCTTGATGTCTCCAAAATATTTCCAAAATGTCAAGTGTGGTGCAGGCCAAAGCGGGCCGAAGCAGGCCGAAGCAGGCAAGTCTGTCCTGGGAGCAGCAGAGGCTGCAGAGCGGCGGAGAGACCCGCCGAGAAGGGGAGCTCCTCAGCAGCTGCGGGCCGGGTCTCTGCCCCCTATCCGTGGTAAGACCCGGCCGCTGGCTCAGTCTACTCGCAGGCCGACACGCTGTTGATCTTGGCGGTGTTCTCGGTCCACGGTTGCAGGTTCTGCAGGGCGTACAGAGAGCTGTTCTGTAGGCACAGCGGGTCCGGGGCCACTGGCTGGGTGATGGTCTTCTGGAAGGCCTCCTGCTGCAGCTGCACGAGGATCCGGTTGGCCTGCTGCCGCTCCGCCTCGCGCTCCTCCGCCGTCTGCCGCCTGCAGCAGAGAAACATGCTCTAATACTCCTACTATAATCTATAATATAATATATAATCTTTAGCCCACTAAAATAGTCTTATTATTGTCTATATATTGTAGGCCAATATAGACAATAGTAAGATTATTTTAGCCTTTCAGAAGACCGTCATTAGGAATATTAAACAGCAAGTAAAAATATAATATTAAGAGTATTAAACAGTGTTTTTAATATTCCTAATATTATCTTTTTACTTGCTGTTTAATATGCCTGATATTATCTTTTTACTTGCTGTTTAATATGCCAAATATTATCTTTTTATTTTATGTTTAATATGCTTAATATTATGATTTGTACTTGCTGTTTAATATTCCTAATATTATAATTTCCACTTGCTGTTTAACATTCCTAATATTGTCTTTTTACTTGCTGTTTAATATATTATCTTTTTACTTGCCGTTTAATATTCCTAATATTATCTTTATGCACGATGTTATTTTTCTGCAGTGCCCTCTCAGTTTGATACATAGGCCTATATTATTATTACCAATTCAAAAGTTGTGTCCTTGTCAACGAAAAATTAAATGATAAGAACAGCCGAAAAATAAGCAGAAGGCTTCACACGTTGTCAAAATATAAGTGTAATTATTCACATGTGTTCATATCAGATGATTAGAGTGCAAGCCGGCAGTGAGAGGCAATTCAGTTCCTCTATAAAACGATTCACTGATAATACCATGTTCTGCAGAAACAATACGCTAATAGTGTATAATGTTTATAGCGTTAAGCTCTAAGGATTCGTAACTACTATAAATATTATCAAAAAGGTCTAAAATTACACATTTAATTTGAATGAATTTACACAAGTTGTATGGGTATTGTTGTTGTTTAAAGGTAGGGTATAAGTTTGAGAAACCGGCTCGAGATCGCTAGAATTTGAAAATAGAAAATACACAGCCGGAGAAAATCTGCCACTTCCTTACAGAGCCCCTCCTCCAACACACACGAACGCGCACATGACCAATGAGGGCACGAGATAAGTTTGTGCACAGATGGAAGGCTGACAGGCAGGTAGGCCATCCAGTTATTTTAGCTGGGCCGACCAATGATTGGTCGTGCTTTTTACAGTACTACGGCTTCCACAGATGATATTTTATGGATTTTTTGTCAAAGCACTTAAGATATTCATTGCTATCGGGATGTTAAGAGCATTCCATGGAATATAACAAAAAGTGTATCTCGAGCCGGTTTCTCAAACTTACCTACCCTACCTTTAATAAACATGTTGGTAGAACGTTTTTGATGGATGTTCGGGCCCTTTCATTTGTGCTTGTTTTCTCTCCAACACTGCGTTTGCCCATTGCTCTCATTGTTGGTGAGTGAATAGCAGAAAGAGCAAGAGTCTCCTCCACAAACCGAGCACCATGCTTCATGAAGAAGGGCCTCTCCTGGAGCGCTTTAAAGCCACCGGAGGGGCACCGACAGCCACAAGAGGCCCTCCCTCCACAGAGTGGGTAGAGGTCTACAAGTATTAATTACAGTCTTTGAAATTAAACAAAAGCTCACCTCCATTTGGTGCGTCTGTTCTGGAACCAGGTCTTGACCTGAGCGTCGGTCATCTTCAGGCTTTTGGCCAGCGCCGCCCGCTCCGCGGACGCCAGGTACTTCTGCCGGTGGAAGCGCTTCTCCAGCTCACACACCTGCAGCCGGCTGAACGACGTCCGCGGCTTCTTCTTCTTTGGGGGGGGTCCTGTTTTGGTACGGGTGACCTACACGACGGGTGACAGTAAGGGGGGACAGGGACACTGACCCGGCCGAAGGACAGAGCGGCAGGAGGAGAGGTGAGGAGGAGAGGAGGAGGGGAGGAGAGGAGGAGAAGTGAGGAGGAGGAGAGGAGGAGATGTGAGGAGGAGAGGAGGGGAGGGGAGGAGGAGAGAGCACTGATTATCTTTTTAAATAAGAGTCAATATTTTATGTTTAAGTGTTAAATCATTTTGTCAGCGCTCAGGAAACATAAGCATTGTAGAATTTCTTATTTGTATTAACACATTTATTTCTTACACCGTAACGAAAGAACCTTTGAGGATAATCCAGAGAAATTGATTAGAAAAGGTGTTTTTTGAGTGAAGCCCCCAAAAAACGTTTAAATAATGTATTTACATATATTAATATTGAATTCATGAAATCCAAACTTGCTCTGAAATGTTGGTGATTAATCACAAAATGTTTCACCCAGCAGTATTGTGACAATGTCTATCTCAGTCTTTAAATTATTATTATTATTATTCTGATTAAAAATCTTTTTATAGCGTTTCGATAATGCTGTTTATCATTTAGAAATTGAAAGCAAAATATATGCATACACATGAGAGTGGTCTGTACTGATTGTATGTACAAAGAGAAAACAAATAATTACAAAGAACACAAACAAACAATAACAACGACATTATTATTATTGTTATCATTATAGCCTAATGAAAGTACTTCCGTTCCCAGTTAAAGGTTGATTCTTGTCGATATCAAATTTTACATGTTATTTATGTGTGTAATGTACCGCAGGTCTCCCTTGAAAAAGAGATCGTTGATCTCAATGGGATTTTTTAACCTGGTTAAATAAAGGCTACAAACAAACAAACAAATGTAATAGCTACGTTTTCCAAAATGATTGAAAATGGATTCTTCCGTTACACATAATCAGGCAAATTATGATGATTCAGGGAGATTTTCTATTTATGTATTATATAAAGTTGTATGGATTGTGTTAAATCAAAGTGAAATGAACAAAAAGCTTTAAAAAATGTTTTTTTCTTTATACTGAGGCCTACATCTTTGAATTTTTTTTTCATTTTGTTAAATTTGTTTTCTATAATGTATTCTAATATTTAATATTTGATTTCGTTAGATCCTGTTTTGTTATAATGTATTCTATTATTTATGTTATATTGTGTTATGTCAGGATTTATTATATTAGTTTATTTTAGATGAATGAGTATTATATAATGTTGTTTGCTGTATTTGATCTACCTGTGAACCTGTCTTTGGTGAAGCGCCGGTTGCTCTCCATCCAGGGGAAGGTGAGCGCGCTCAGGCTGATGTTCCCGGCACCCGGCGGCGCGGACCCCGCAGAGCTCCCGCAGCTCAGGGGTCGGTGTGCCGGGACCCGGATGACCCCATGCCCGGCAGAAGTAACGTTAGGCCCGTTCGAATTCACGCCCATGTTCATGTGATAAGCCGAGCCGAGGGAAGCCATCCCGCACGCACTGCTGGTGCCGTTATATCCGGTGTTACTGTACATGTAGCCGCCACCGTTCGCGTCGCTGTTGTTGTAGGCCCCGTGCCCATAGTCCTGCTCTTGCATCCTCGCGCTCAGCATGCAGCTCTCCATACTGAGGATCTGCTCGATGCCAAAGCTGATGGGCTCCGCGTGCGGGTGCTCCTGCAGATGCGCCCCCGGTATCCCGGTGTGATCCATGGCCTCCGCTGTGCGAGTCCCCAGCTCCGGCGCGAGGAACAGAGTTTGCTCCACGCGCCGATCCCAGGACTCAACGTCTGGGTTTATTCTGCACGAGCTCCTGTCGTTATCTACCGAGTGTTTGTGTGTGCGTATGTGTGTTTTTTCGGTGTGTATGCAGGAAAGCAACGCTCCACTTTGCCGTCCACGAGGACATCAATCAAAGTGCCAAATAGGCAGCACGAGACGTCTCGGCCTGAATCCGACCGGCGAAAGACTGCGCTGTGTGGAGGCGCGCTCATAAAACTCTGATTAACAGCTGGACACGGGCACACACACACACACACACACACACACACACACACACACACACACACACACACACACACACACACACACACACACACAGCTGACATTATTGACAATATTCAGCGGAAGCAATAGAAACACTTGTGAATGAAACCACCACAGGACAGTTTATCTTAAAATAAATAAATACAACATCATCTGTTTTGATCCAATCTGCAGAAATGTTTCAACCTCAATAAATTGACATCATTGCTTCATAAATCACTGCAAAATGATGGATGTGTAATGTAGGCTTCTCAGTTTTTGTATGGAGCTGGCCCTATTATTAATTCATGTCTAGTAATGACAATGCTGCAAACATGGAAGCCTTTTCATTTGTTTTAGGTGGGAACACACCAGAGTTGCTGCATCTGCTGCTGCATGGCATCTTTCCTGGATTAAAAGCATCAGAAAGTGTAAAAAATACAGGCTAGGTCATTTGGTATAGGCTTCATTCATTAAAATAATAATGAATACAAAATGATTAGGCCTACTGATATGCAGTGGTTTTAAATTAGCGGGATTTGTACTGCCATAATAAATGGATGTAACGTTGTTTAATCGTAGATCATAAATAACAATCATGTGACGCTGCTGTTCCAAAAAAATACACCAGCTCAGTAACAATTAAATGAAAAATGTAACTTGCTCATTGACGTTCTCTCCTTCTAAAAGCCATTGGGACTTAATTATCTAACATGGGTATTAATATTTCATCTGCTTTTAGCAGCACTCACACACGCACACACACACAGTTGACTGATCAAATTGTTATCTGCACATGGACGTGCACATATTTTTATAACCGTGGACCGATAATAAACATTAGGGCCCGCAAACAGCTCTACATTACTCAGATGAACAGCAATCATGGACTAATGCAATAGAGATTTTAAATGGAACTTATGCTGTTTTATTTACGATCAAATGACAAAAACATGTTTTTTAACATAATTGTTGGTAAAACTGATCTCACTCAATACATCTTGTTTAAACCAACCAGAGGACATTAACTAATGACACATACATTCGTCATTATAATGACAATTTTGTGAGATTTCAGATTTACAAGTGAGGCTTTGTTGCACATAACATTAGCAGTAACACATCGATACTGTTTGTAGTTCTACCCGAAGCACGGGGAGTAACACTGGGAGGAACACTAACATTTCAGGAACACTGCATAAGCCCTGGCAGTAAGCTCTGTCCGATGCAGAGCAAAACGGCTCCCTCATTCTCTCATAGGACACATGAAGGAATAGAAAGAGAGGATTATTAAAGGACTGACACTCTTTAGTTGTCACACACGTACTTTGCACATCACAGCACACAGTGCAATTAGACCTCTGCATTTATCCATAGTTCCAGTACAAGAAGCAGTGGGCACTCCAAGTACCAAGTACTCCCTACTTTGGTGATCGTGGCCTTGAACCGGCCACCCTCCGGTTCCCAAGCCAATTGAGCTACTGCCCTCCCCAAAAAAAGAAACATTATGGTTGGCCTTGGGGAGAAGCAGAATTAAATGGAAATCTAATGTGGGGTATGTGCTGTAGTTACATTACATGTCACTTGTTAGATGCTTTTATCCAAAGCGATTTATACACTCAATACATCCCCACAGGAGCAATTTGGGGTCTTGTCTTGCCCAAGGACACAACGACATGCTGACTGCAGTGGGGATTGAACCAGCGCTCCGCCTATCCAAATATCAGCACACCAACCCACCGAGCCACAGCCTCCACAGCTGTATCTATGTAATCTTAGAAAAGGGTCTTTATTACAAGCCTCCACATTGAGCACCCGACTGTGGAGTTGAATTACATCACAGGTTGAACTCACTCGTTGTTTAACGCTGCTCTGTCCTTAAGGGTTGGTGACTTTTGGTTATGTGAAAACTGTGACAGATACCAATTATACTTGTTGGGTCTGTATGTATAGGCCTATGTGATGAACAAACATTTTCATTTCGATTGACTTGAACTCAAAATGACCTTTTTTCGAAAACAAGTCTAGGAAGTGGAAGTCAATTGACAGCCTCAGTGTGTCAGCGTTGGAACACTTGGAGGTACTGAGGAGCACAGATAAGTGAGGGATCATCCTGTTTGCTAAGCAGCACAAAATAGACGTTTGACCTGAATCCGATTGGCTAAAGTCTGAGCTGTGTGGAGGCCAGGTCATAAAACTCTGATTAACAGCTGGACACGGGCACACACACACACACACACACACACACACACACACACACACACACACACACACACACACACACACACACCAACCCTGTCTCCTAAAAATTACGTTCCCACAGAACTAAACTGCATTCTCAATTACGTTTAGCTAGAAACGTATTTTCTCCCACGTTACGTTTGTTATGAACGTATCTCAAATACGTTTATTTTCTGCATATCTTTGCCATTTATTGTCTTGCTTATAATAATGATAATAGTCATTTATAAATATCATTTTAGAGCACACATTTGAAATCGACGATCGGGCTCGATATATGGTTAAATTAAAATCAGTAGGCAAGGCTGTAATTTCTCCAGCTGTTACTCTCATGAGGCAGAAGATAATAGTTGTATCATGCCAAAAAGCTGCTGTGTCGTTTATTGCACCTCAAACATTAAAACAAATCCAGAGTTACGTGTTTCTGTACTTCCTCTAAGAACAAAGGACAGTAACAGAAGAGCTCTGTGGCTTCAGGCTTGATCGCCGTTCAAATGACAGCGTTGGTTTCCCCAAAAGTGGGCGGGGCTGTAAAGTGACGTAGATTTTACTCTCATCTATTATTCAAAACCATTCAATTTATTCTAACGTAAATTACATGCCAGTGTTTTATCTTTTTATTTAGCGATTTGTTTTTGCACTGGGAATGTTTTCACATTGAACCGGAAGTACGTCACTTCACTTTGTCTTCTTCGTCCCTTTTACGTTCCAGACAATGCATGGCTCAGCGTAACAGACAGAACAGCGACCCCAGGTGTGTCTACATTGGAATTACATCTTCATTACTGAAGGAAAAATACTTTACCTAGTGTTTGTTAACTGTGTTTTTAATGCAGTTGGCTTTTCTTAATGGTTACAATATTGCTATGAGTTATATCTGAAGCAAATTATGTTTCTGAAGATGTGTAGTCAATTCCACCCTTCAATGTAGCATAAATGTGAACTCTCATTACAGGAACAATACCGGAAACAGATGTAGGAAAGATCCTCAGATCAGTGATTGGATGGTTTAGCCGCAATGCACGTTGGGATATGGTGTTTATGCGATGTGAAATCCGAAAACATTTAAAAATAAAATAATACTTTATTCCGAGTGTTCTTGCTTTTCTCTTTGGAAGTCATCACATAACGGCATTGTAATACACGGTTCAGCTGCATTAAATATTACACATCTGCCGTAGTTCTTTATTTATAGAGCCCTGATGAGAAGACTTCTGGACAAACAGGAAGAAGTGCCGCCGAAACTGAATACGTGACGTGGATCATAAATATATCAACAATTAAACAACATCTTACATTTCTTTTCACAAAATACGTCTCCTTGCAGTATCAATACTAATTCGGCTGACTTTTATATTTGATCCAATTGGTAGATAGGTTATATTTACACCATAACGGTGCACAGCTGATAGAAAAGGACTTGTCGTTTTTAAAGATATTACTGATTTTCTTTGAATATAAGAATGTAAATACTGAGTTGAGAGAATAGTCAGGGGATTTGGGTGATGGGAGACACATCTATGGATTCAGAATTTCAATAGCTTACCATCAAATGACGGATATACCTTTCTGTCTGTGATACAAATCAGATATTAATGTGTAGAAGTAAAACATGTGAAATAATATAGCAATATCCTGTAAAATTATGTAAAAACATGAATAAAACTACACATCTTCAGATGTTATACATACATAAGTGTCCTACACTAATAATACAAAGTTATTATTAGTATACTGTGTGTACCTTGTGTGCACCGCCTAGTGGTTAAAGCACGTTATTGAATTATTTTTGTTGAATAATGTTATTTTTGTTGAATAATGTTATTTGATGAAAAAAATATTAAGAGTACATACTTTCATAGGGGGAAAGTAGAAGGTCAATGATAGAAATATAGAATATAAAAAATCAAGAAGTAACTGTAAGTGATCTCTACAATAAAACAGTTTAGTGCCGGATGTACAAAGATATTAATATGAGGATGTGCAAAACAGACAAACTAATTAACCTTTATAAACACATTAAAGAATACTTTAGGTTAAGGTCTTCTTTTAAATAAGAAAACAGCTTTGGGGGTATCTACAGATAAATATTAAGCCTGACAAAGTACTTAACGTCTAATATATTGCTTTCCTGCAATGTTAACTATGTTGAAGCACTTATTTTTAACTGATATTATACACATTAATTATACTCTTATGTATGTAGATAGTATAAGAAATGTGCAGAATATGTTTAATGGTGGAGGTATACACACATATTGATAGATGTCTTGTAATGCACTGTTGAGGAACCTGTGACCCAAGTTTGTCATCATTGCATAACTACACCGTAGTTGTGTATGATATGTCAATAAAGCTTAGAAAATCTTGAAATCTTGAAAGGGATGTGCAAAATAGCCATTATATACAGTTTTTAATTAACTATTAGTAGAGAATAACGAGTAATGAATATACTTTATAGGGATCTGCAGATAAATGTTTTGTCTTCTCAAGCAGCAACTATCAAATATCTCTCCTGATTGTTTGCACTTGACAATCACCTTTCCCTGAATTTTACTCAGGTGTAACTAAAATCTGATTCAAGGGTTGTTTATATTTCACATCATTAATCAGAATCTGCAAAGTAACTAAAATAAATGTAGTGGAGTAAAAATACCAGGTTAACCTTAAAGAAAGCCTTCAGGATTATAAAAGACCCCCATCACCCCAGCCACAAACTGTTCTGTCTGCTGCCGTCAGGCGGTACCGCAGCATCCGGACTAAAACCACCAGACTCAGAGACAGCTTCATCCCACAGGCCATAAGGCTATTAAACACCTGAACTTTGAAACAACATCCATAACATTCATCTGGCTGCTACTTAGAAATGATTTGTCTAATATATCATATTCCAATCACTTGTATATAGACTCTTATTGCACTATTTCACTTTTTACTATTTTACTATTTTTCTTTTTGTATTTACTTGCACTATTTTTTCTGTGTATCTGTTTTATTGTGTTGCACTGTTGGAGGAGCCTGTGACCTAAGGGGGGGGGGGGGGTAGGGGGGGGGGGGGGGGGGGTAGGACACGTTCGAGTCTTGATTTGGATAGTGTGCCGTCGATGGGTTTCATTCCATTTCAAAGTGCTGTTTGACGCTCCAACATCCAATCACAGAGCTTGAGGACTAATCACGGGGTTTGTCAAGCAAAGCACATGGTGTAGTCCCAAACAATAGCTGAGGATTCTGGGTAGTGTAGTGTCTTCTGCCATCCTAAACTCCGAAAAAATATTTGTTTCTCCGAATCGAAGGGGAAAATACAAAAGCATTGCACACAATTTAAACCAATCAACGTTGTGTAATTAACAATGATAATCTGGTGTTTTTGAGTTGATGAGTAGTGCAGATATCACTGTAAAATCAATCGACAGTAAAGAGAATACTTACTTCCGGGTGTAAAATCCTCCGTTATCCAATGGGAATGGACGCTCACATTGCCTTTGAGACTGTGTTGAAAGTACACCCTCGGCTACTGATTTTCATTTAACCATATATCGAGCCCGATCGTCGATTTCAAATGTGTGCTCTAAAATGATATTTATAAATGACTATTATCATTATTATAAGCAAGACAATAAATGGCAAAGATATGTAGAAAATAAACGTATTTAAGATACGTTCATAACAAACTTAACGTGGGAGAAAATATGTTTCTAGAAGATATGTAGAAAATAAACGTATTTGAGATACGTTCATAACAAACGTAACGTGGGAGAAAATATGTTTCTAGAAGATATGTAGAAAATAAACGTATTTGAGATACGTTCATAACAAACGTAACGTGGGAGAAAATACGTTTCTAGCTAAACGTAATTGAGAATGCAGTTTAATTCTGTGGGAACGTAATTTTTAGGAGACAGGGTTGCACACACACACACACACACACAGTCATGCTACACTTACATACATGCATTTAGTTTTGTAGCAGCCTTGTTTAACTGGTTTAGTTGACACATGAATGAATAAATAACACAAGTCATTTCAGATAAAGTAATCACATTTCGAAATCTTACGTTGCCATAAGGAGTCTATTTAAATGTATTATTTATTTTATGTTTAACAGATCAGTTCCTGTTATTATCTTATGTACAGCCGGTTAAAAAAGGTTCTGGCAGTGATCTGATAGTTGGGTCTGTGTTCTGACAGAATGCTCTCTCTCTCCGTCTCTGTTTAGTTAACTTCTTTCATGGTTTCATGTGAAAATGCTGTTTTTGTGTGTCTTCTGGTATGAGGCAAAGGGCTGCTGTTTTCCTTCCTGCTACATGATTGGCAGCTCCCTATCAGTGCACTTAGCATCTGAATTTCAAGGACTTCCAGAAAATCCCACTTGCAGGGGATTGATAGAAGCCAGTGAGCAGATGAAGAGATGGAGACAGTGAAAGGAAAGCAAAGGCGGACAAACAATACAAGGGACCAGTTAACCTGTTTAGCCCTGAGCCTGTTTTTCAGGTCTCAGGCTCGAAAATGACATTCCCAGAACAAATGACCATATCTTCCCTTCTAAAAGGGTTAAATTAATAATATTTGTTCTCAAAGTCATGATAAACCTGTGAGTTGGATGTAGAAAAGTCAGAACAATATAGATGTTTTTTATTTTAAAGAAAATTCAGATTGAACATAGTAAAAAACTGTAAATTATCGTGTCCGTCCAAATATTCTTTTTTACTTATAGTGAAAACTACCCTTGGATGATGGTAAGGTAGACTAAAAGCTTTAGGAATCCAAAGTACAACATATAATAAGTACCCTGTATCAAGACTGATACAAAACAAGTGACATTTGACCTTTTTAGAGAGGTTTAGCAAAAAAAAACTCCACCTCTGAGGTGATTTGGGTGGAAATGGGGGTTTTACCGTTTCTCTGGAACCCATTGGTCGATTTTGGTGATTGACATCTCTTTCTGACCGTTAGAGCCAATAGAATCGAAGGGGAATCTCCCCACTCACTAACATGGTACAAAAAAAAGGTGGGGGCTTCGCGCATGCAGTTTTGCATCAGAGCGAACCTATACTCTAGCTCTGACATCTGGAAATGGAAAAGCAGGTTTATTGCTCATGTAGCGCGTTCACACCAAAGTACTTTTCCCACAATAGTTCATCAGAACTACGATATATTTGCGTTCACACCAAAAAGCCCCAGGAACTAAATTCGTTCATCAGAACCATTAGGGGCGTTCACACCAAGTACTTTTCCCACAGTAGTTCATGAGAACTTTAGTTCATGAGAGCTCTTTTAGTTCTGATGAACTAAAGCAGATCGCGTTCACACCAAAATGAGTTCCTGGGGGTGGATTAGGCAAATGAGCCGCTGACGTCACTTCTTCTTCTTCTGCTTTGGGTTTACTGGCAGGCCGCAAACAACTTCACTGCGAGTACAGTAGGTGGCGGTATGCACCTTAAAGTTGCAATTCGCCAAAAAACCGAGAGAAGAAGAAGAAAAAAAACGTCCGCTTCCGCTGTATGCTTCTGTTTACCTTCCGACCTCAGACACGGTATGGAGTTGACGTTTTGGTGGTCGTGTTATACAGCTTCGTAACTGAGTTATTTAAGCCAATAACTCAGCCACAAATACAAATACAGATCGACCATTCAAATGCAATAGAAATGCTGAGTCGGAGGCGAAGGCGGTTAAGAAGCCTTAACAAAAGGATTGGACGACGAAAGCACACGCTATGGACATGTTTCGCCGTAGGACAGCTGAGGATGATGGCCGTTATCACGCCCAAAGAACAGCAATGGTACGTTCATTAAATCACATTAATACTATCTAATGTAGGATTTATGGAGTTATGTAGGGCTAATTTGTGTCTTTGTATGTGTTCCAGATATGCGAATACTACAGAACGCGTTGTGTCCCGCTCTCTCTCTGGGTGAACAATAGAACATCGGCCTGGTGGGAGGTGGTGCCAACGTACACCAATGTGCAGTGGATCAAAGATTTCAGAATGTCCAAGGGATCTTTTCAACTCCTCTGTATTCGCCTGGAAGCAACGTTGGGGAGACGCAACCTAAAAAAATCGCCGCGGGGCAAGACACGCGCACAGCCCTTATGAGGCATCTGAACAGCATGGAAATTGTAAATTGACAATAAAGCTGATCTTTTGTACAGTGCATTTGGTTCTCTCTTTTATTTACCACAGTCAACAGACACAATTACAATAGTGCAGACACACCTTAATGCAAAGATTAAATGTCAGTATCAAAACAGTACTCATACTGTATATTTGTATATTAATATGAGTATATTATTATGTTAAATGTGTGTTAAAGACAATGGGATGAGGTTGAAAGCTCTTTAAAAAGCTTTTGTATACCATCTTTACTGTGATAAATACATACATGTTAAGCATACACACCTGAAGAACTACGTTACACATACACACACACAGGTTAGTCTGTGTACCGCTGCACTGCTGCTGGTTTAAACAAAGACAGTCATGATGCTAGTGCCGTGCATGTAGGTTCTCTTTTATTTATCAGCGGCAGATCAATAAGTGTCAGTAGTATCAAAACAATATAATAACAGTGGCAATATATATATATATATATATATATATATATATATTTATATATATATATATATATATATATATATATAATAACAATAGGTAGGCTCAGCAGCAGACACACCTTAGTGCAAAGTTAGGTGTCAGTATTAATAACAGTGGCATATATATATAATCACAATAATACAAAATTAACTGTCCCAGGTGTAGGCAATTTGGGGTGAAGTGTTCTGCCCAGGGACACAACGACATCCTGACTGCAGTGGGGTTTGAACCTGTGCTCCCCTGATCTGAACACCAACGCACCAGACCACTGCACCACACGCCTCCCAACAAGTCATTGTACAGTTTATCAACGACGACAAGTTTTTCTTAATTTTTGTATTGAAGGCCTGTTGGATTTAATCAGCTCGCTTAGCACTGCCAGAAGCCCAGCCTGAAAGGTATTTTGTTGCTGGTCGTCCGATTCCTGGGCCTTGTGTGAATGCAGCAGCCGTTCGTCGTGCATCTCCTTGGCACGCAGGTCCTCATTCTCCTTGCTGACCATGGCACGGCGGTCCATCGCCATGATGGTGTCAAGGAAGCTGTCATCGCGTGCCCACTTTCCTAAGGTGAAATATGCAAGATACAAGATCAGTTTAATCGCAACAACGAGACAACATTGTCCAACATTGGACATGGTGCAGGCAGGGACAGTGTACAAAATGCAGGTGTAAAGTAGAAGATAAGATAGATAGATAGATAGGATCAAATAATATCAAATACAAAATAAATATCAAAGTGCCCTTATTTATTGTTTTGTGCTTAATGTATGCTTGAACTTTGTTTTATAGGGATTAGTGGACATCAGTTAGATGTGTAACCTTCTTTCAAGGCCAGAGTAGTTACAGTGTAAGTGGATTGACATCCAACATAACATGGCTGAGTACAATTATAACAATCAATAAAAAAAAGGAAAAATAAATAGAATTTCAATTACATTTCTACTTAAATGTGCAAAAATATTAGAACATCAGTCTTTGTGGCATGCGGGTAATCAACTGTTTATGCTTTTACCATTAACATGTAGAATGAATGTTGCAAATGACTTGAAATTATAGCAACTACAATGTATTGTTAGAGGTAGCATTATGTCCAGCTAGCATGCTAATTGCTAACGTTATATTATCGTTTTATCCCGGAGGGGAAAACTAGTTTCTAATCCTGAGAGAAACACCTCGCCTGAAACACACGATTAGTGCCATGAGTTAGTGAAGCAAATTACAGAACATTGCACACTTATTCACAAGTCAAAACGTGTTCATAGCGGGCACGGCTGAGAATAGCTAGCTAGCTAGATGTTGTTAGCCAGCTTGGACCTATGATAGCAAGTTCTAGCATGGCTAGCTCGATCTACTGAGCAAAGAAAAGTACATCTAAGACCAGTATTGTGCAGATTAAAACAGTGCAGTGCATGTATTTTATTTGACCTTCGTAGTCGTCCCGACATGACTTTGCTAGGTCTGCTAACTTTGCTGAGCCACGGAAACTGCATTCAGTAGAAGCTTCTGAATGCGGCACTTCACGTCCTCCGAGTAAATCGCCAGAAGCGCTGACACATCCTCATCACTCCACCGCTCCGATGATTTATTTAGTGTTGCTATAATAACTGCTTTCACAAAAGTAATCTCTTCGGGTGCGCTGGCCCGAAACGAGCAAATACAATGGCCGCTTACAAAAAAAAATTCAGAGTCAAACGGGCGTGGTTTGCATTCCGCACAGCCAATCAGACGTACAAACTATTTTCTCCCACAACAGTCCCTGCTCTCTAGCAGGGACTGAAAAGCGGGTCAGACGAACTAATTTGAACTACTTTAGTTCCTGGGGCTTTTTGGTGTGAACGCAAATATATTGTAGTTCTGATTAACTATTGTGGGAAAAGTACTCCAAAGTACTCCGGTGTGAACGCGCCTATTTTTACGCCGTTTTCAGACCCTGCTGGAGAGCAGGGACTTACGTGGGAGAAAAAAGTTCATACATGTGATTGGCTGTGCGGAATGCAAACCACGCCCCGTGAGTCTCTGAATTTTGTTTGAAGGCTGCCATTGTATTTGCTCATTAAAAGCTCAGCGCCGCAGCCACCAACGAAGAGATTACTTTTGTGAAAGCAGTTATTATAGCAACACTAAATAAATCCTCGGAGCGGTGGAGTGATGAGGATGTATGGGCATAGATATGTCTCATAATTATTTGTGTGAACAGAAAAATAATTTGTGTGTAAATATGTGATTTGTAAATGTAAAACACCATCCACAAATGCATTTAAAAGATTTGCAAACTCACAAATAAATTTGCAAATGTAAAACGGATCTGCAAATGCGCAAAATATTTTTACAAATAAAAAAAAGATCTTTGAATATCTCTTTAACATTTACAACTTTCGATCAGGCATTTGTGAATCCATTTTGTATTTGTCAACCAAAAATGCGCTTGTGGATATCACATTTCTGCTTGTGGATCTCAAATCTCTGCTTGTGGATCTCAAATCTCTGCTTGTGGATCTCAAATCTCTGCTTGTGGATCGTCTTTTTACACACACAGAGTTTTGAGACAACCTTTCCGCCGGTCTCGGCTAAAATCTACTCGTGTCACTCGGTTATTTTCGGAAGCCACGTGATGGCCTGCTGATAACGACATTTCCGCATGGTTTTCAAAGTAAGAGCATGATGGTTTGTTTAATGCGCTGTTTTTTTAATGAACAGCGGAACGTTAGATGCCATGGCCATGGGAAGTAGGGGTGCTGAGGGTGCTGCAGCACCCCCTGATGGAGGACAGGGAATCTGCACGTCCACAAGATTAATGGAAATATAATACAAATATAATACAAAAAAAACTAATTTTCGGCCTTGATGTAACAACATTCATAATTAAGTAAAGATAACACCCTTTTCACCCCGGTTACATTTTCCATTTCCCCTGAGAGGCTCAGTGAGGTAAAGGACTCTGAGTGTTTAAATATTTCACTTTAGTCTAAGTTATCTCAGTGGGTCTCAAACGGTTTGGTCACAATTTATGTAAACAAATATTTCCAAGGCACTCCTTTATAATTATTAGGATAAATAAAAACAGGTTTGAAATCATTCCAATGTATACTATAGACAGTAAACCAAAAATATCCTTTAAAACTGGAGAGATTAAAAAATATGCATAAATAAATAACTGTTAACTTGGTAAAATAAGATATAAATGAACAACAAAAATAAAGTACGTTACATTTATTTGTTATTGGCTATGGGTTATTGGTTATGTTCACATACTTATTTGGTTATTAAAATGTAAACCGATCTTCTTCATATGGGTGTTTTAGAGTTGTACCCCCTAGATCCAGTCTCTTGTAATTATGCTCAAAGTGCTCCAGATTGAAGCATTTTACTTTAAAATGTTAAAAACAATCTTCCCGGGGGGGCATACCCCCGGACCCCCTTAGAGGATGTGACGTGTTAAAATATGTTAATACAATACTAAATACATTTGAAGCCTTTTTATATAAGCTGTCCAACATGTCAATAATGCGGCTTTCACACCAGCGCTTTTCCCATTCTAGCTCTGTGCTAAAGCTTTTCTGGTTCAGCTCCGGTTTCCCTTTTCTGCTCCTGCTTTGTTCACACCACACAGAGCCCGACTGGTGCTGCCGCTGCTGCGTCATGACGTCACCGTTTACATAGCTGATTTGCTCCCCAACGGCGCTCACAACAACAACAACAACGGGGGACTGCGTCGGGTCGATGATCGTGTTGCTTTTAATCATACGAAGCCAGATTAAATTAAATAACGACTTCTCCAACCTTATACTTTTCTCCAGAGTGCCGTGGTTCATTGTTTATTAATGTGTTTCAGCGGCATTTACCGACCGCTGCAGTGCTGCTCGTCCACCGGAGTTTATTCTCCCGTTAGCTCTGGGTTAGCTCACATGGCAGCGGCCGCTCTAAAGTATTCACTGTCTGACTGTCACACAAGCAGCTGATACATATCCCAAGTTCCCCTTAAGTTGCAGCCCATGTATTGATTCCATCCGATAGCTGCTATAATACAAAACAAAACGTCTGCCTGCTCTCCACAATGATCAATAACAGCGAACGGATGGTCAAAGTAAGGTACAAATAAACAGAATCACACGAAGCCTGGTTAGTGTTGCCTGACTTTATAAAGTGTGTTTTTTTTTATAAGTGTGTGGTTGCCTTCTAGTCACTTTGTTCAGCGCTACTTCTTGTAGGCAGGCATGACGAGACTCTTCAGTCGACCCATGTTCAGGGGAGGTGGGTTTCCTCCACGCCTCGACGGGGGGGGGGAGATGCCAGCTAAAATCTTGCCTAGGGCAGCAAATTGGTCAGAACCGGCCCTGGTGTCATCCCCACAGCACCCCCCAACATGTTCCCACGGCTATGTTAGATGCATTCTTTAGCACTGTTACGCCCAGATCTAGGGAAACTAGGCGCAGCATAAAATTGCCCTCTCCCAACTCTTCCCACTCCCAAGAACATGGACACCGAGACAGAGAATGCCGTTTGGTCATTTTAATTACCAACGTTTTTAACAAAGACACGCAACAACCCACAAAACAAACAAATCTCTGAACACATAAATATTGCCTAACAAATAAGAAAAATAAACGTACAGGCTTCTTACCTACTCTGACGTATAAACAGGAGAAAACGAGAATCAACCAAAAGAAAAGGGTTTCACACTTTTGCATAAATTAAAGCGTGTCCAACAAGGACAGGTTAAAGTAGTTTATTTTCTGAGGTTTTCAAGACAAGCAAGAGGACCAGTATACGGTATAAGTAGGACCACAGCACAACAGGACAGATACAGGAGGAGGGACAAATATCTACACACAAATGACATAACGACCCAGGGTCGTAACAATCACCATCATCATCATGTTATAGTGATACAGTTAGTTTGTGTTAGTTTATTGGTTCAGCTTTCTTCATTGTTTTTTGTGTATTCAGTCAAGCGGGTCAAAGTTACAAAGCACTTCACATCTTATTAATCGGCCTAGTTTTACCTTACCAGTGCAGTGGTAAGGTAATCTGTAGAAAAGCAACGTATTTAGGTCAGCCTTAGTAAGGCTACATTAAATATTATAATATTCATTGCGTCCTTTCTACTGTATATGCATATATTCCTGTCTATTGCTTTCATTTGTATTTAATGTTATTGTTTCCACACATTTCACAATTTGGGATGAATGAAATATCCATCTATCCATCTATATATCCATATATCCATCCGTCCGTCCGTCCGTCCGTCCGCCTACCTACCTACAGATAGATAGATAGATAGATAGATAGATAGATAGATAGATAGATAGATCTAACATGTAGGCTTTCCAATTAATGCTATGGGCTACAGTGAAATGTTCTACTGCAACACTCCCCACATACAGCTACACCTGTTACAATGAAGGCTCGATAATCAGCTCACGGCATATCGGAGAAGATTTTTTTTTTTATTATTATTGAAGTTAAATGCATCAATCTGGTGCACTTTTGAGAGCAAAATGAAGAGATCTATGGATACATCTCTCAACACCCATATGAAAGAGAACTGTAAACAGATGTACTTTTTCTTTATGGATATTTTACTAATCACTCCCCTTTTAAACTGTATTCTTGTTTTACTGTCATATAGTATTTCATACCTGTTTTTCATTTATTCTCTTATTGTTTTATCGCCTAACTATAATGATCATATGAAGTGTGCCTCGGAAATACTTGTTTACATAAATGGTGATCAAACTGTTTTGAGACCCATTGAGATAACTTAGACTAAAGTGAACTATCTAAACACTGAGAGTCCTTTACCTCACTGAGCTGACGTTATCTGACAGGAGAGGACTTTCCTTTCACTAAGTTGTAGAAACAGCTTCTAATTTCGGTTAGCGCAGCAACAACAATCTTGCTCTCTCTCTCTCTCTCTCTCTCGCTCGCTCACTCGTGCCACACAGACACACACGGAGCCAAGCTTCAATGAAACACCCAGAAGTAGGCTACTTGTACTGTACTGTAGCAGCATATCATTTTCGAATCAATCATTTTTCAAATTACGAATACAGACAGACAGACAGACAGACAGACAGACAGACAGACAGACAGACAGACAGACAGACAGACAGACAGACATATAGATAGATAGATAATTAATTCATCCCAAATTGTGAAATGTGTGGAAACAAGTATAAACATAATAACATGAAATACAAATGAAAGCAATAGACAGGAATATATGTCAGAGCGAGAGATCGGTCCACTCTGCTGCACATTTACATGCACGCAGCCCCCACCTTTTCTCTTTACAATGAGTGTGTATGTGGGCCTCCCCCTTCGATTCTATTGGCTCTAACGGTCAGAAAGAGGTGTCAACCATCAAAATCGAGCAAGGGGGGCCAGAGATATGGAAAAAAAAACATTTTCACCCAAATCACCTCAGAGGTGGGGTGGTTTTGGCTAAACCTCTCTAAAAAGTTCAAATGTCACTTGTTTTGCATCAATCTTGATACAGGGTACTTATTATATGTTGTACTTTGGATTCCTAAAGCTTTTAGTCTACTAACCCATCATCCAAGGGTAGTTTTCACTATCTGTAAAAAAGAATCTTTGGACGGACACTATAATTTACAGTTTTTTAGTATGTAAAATCTGAATTTTCTTTAAAATAAAAAACATCTATATTGATTCTGACACTTCTACATCCAACTCACAGATGTAACCTTGCTTTGATAAAAATAAATTATTCATATAACCCTTTTAGAAGTTAAGTTGTAGTCATTTGTTTTGGGCATGTCATTTTCGAGCCTGAAACATGAAAAACAGGCTTGGTGCTTAACAGGTTAACAGGTTAAGCGTGGATTGGGGGAAAACTTGGTTAAAAAATGTTTTTTAAACATTTACGTGGAACTTGTAAGTATTGCAGTTATTACAGCAGTGTTTCAATGTGATGCATGTCCCAAATACACACTCTTTGACCCATATAGAAAACCTTTTCCAGTACATTGCCTACCATAAAACCAGGGGGGTTATCTGTGAATTTTTTTATTGTACATTTTGTGTGACTGACAGCAACTAGTATTGCTACTTAAACTTGCTAATATTTTTCACATAAGTACATTTAATGTAACACATGTATATGCTCATATTAAAGATGTCTTTTAAGACACTGTATTTAATCCTGATATAGAACCTTAAGGTTCAAACTGTAAGCGTCCTGTAGTTGTAGTGAAGAGGCAGAAAAAAAAGGACTTGTGGAAAAGGTCCCCAGCTAGAATCAACCAGGGATGTTGCAGTTACGTTGGGACATTAATTGTTTGACTATCAAGACAGCCAGTATGTGACCTTTTAGAGAGCGCCACTGTTTTGTGCCAGATATTTACATCCTCACACTGGTTCCTTGCTGTTCTTGGGGAGGGGCTGTTGCACTACATCAGGGGTATTCAACTAAAATTCAACGAGGTCCAGTTAGAGAAAATGTCCCCATGCAAAGGTCCGGAACATCAAAATGTCTAACTTGCTTTATGAATTAGTGTGATATATATTGAAGTAGCCTGTAGCTTTATCAACGTCTGCATGTAATCAACAACTGACTGCCAATCAAATAAAGAAAGTACAATTAAAAAACAACAATATTTATTGTCAATTAACATTGAACTATACAGATATACAGTAAATACTGTGGATATGTGTAATGTTCCTCTCTGGCTGCATTTTAAAATAAAATAGAGAAAATAAATAAAATAGCTTTTGAAAATATGTGCATCTTAAAAGTGCTTAATGTTAGATAAATAAAATAAAGTGTAGCAGCAGCTTGAGTTTCCCTTTTTCTTTGTTAACCGTTTCTCATCATGACTTAACAGTTTCAACCGATTATAGAACAATATCAGTCTTTACACATCATAACAATTGAACAGTTTTAAAGTTTCTCTTTCTTTCCCTCTTATATTGCAGTCCCTCACTCACTTTGTTTTAAAATTCAGTGCGAGAATTGAGCTCGAGCTTGTCCTGCCAGGAGTTTGTAAATCTGGGCTGAAATGGTGTCAGTGCCATTCTCATACAGGTGCTCATTGGTTAGCCTGCCCTGGAACGATATTTAGTTTTCATTTTGATCCTGGTCGACTGATCATATTGGGCTCTGAGACTGCTTATTTTTTGTGACCTCAGTTCCGACTTGAGAGGGAATGTTTGGTCAAACACTTTGTGTTTTGTCTCATAGTGGCGTTTTGGCACTTTTAATGAGCACCACGGTCTCTGAACAAATGAGACACACTGGTTCTGTGCTCACAGTGGGCCGGATGAACATGAATGAGTCCGTCCACTCAGGGTTAAAAGCTCTGTTCTCACTGTCCACTTTCCTCTTCTTGGAGAGCGCTATGTGTCATTATTTGTCTCTCCCTGTCTGCCGCTAACACGCATGTTCACTCTCCTCTCCGCTTCTCTCTGCCGCTCTCTCGTCTCTTCTTCTGTGTTTCTCTCTTTCGCCCCCTGTCGGCGGCGGTTAAAATAGAATCGCCCCGTCAACATTGAAATCCCCTACTAATGTATTGATTATAGGTCCGGGTCCGTATAGGTCGGCGTCTGGGTCCGGATCCGGACCGCGGTCCGCCTGTTGCCGACCCCTGCTCTACATGATGCATTGTTGGTTGGAACAGAACCCAACGAAGACTTGCAGTAATGGACCCACTAACCCACAACATGCTTCACAGCCATATAAGGCTTCCCATCAGTCAGGTTCAGTGTTGTTGACCTCTGGAGGGAATGTTTTAAGAGCGGAAGACTTTAAGATGTCGATGAAGACATTTCTAATGTGGGATTACAGATGGTTGCTGTCTGATTTTCCACAGAGGAAGATCCATGTTGGCGTGGATCATTCAAACTGAATGAATTCTAAATGCGGACACCCCACTATATGTTTAAAGACAGTTCCTAGAAATCTGAAAGGGGGGCCACCAGGCCCGGTTCCAGAACAAAATGACTTGGGGTGCATCTGAGATCAGAGGGGTTGCACCAGTAGTTTACGTTAGCTACAGTAGCCGGCAACAGCAATGAAAAATAGCACTGATGTTATGGTCCCCAATTAACAGATTATGGCATTTTTTATGTTTAGAAACCAAGCAAGCAAAAACATTTCAAGGATGTTGAAAGTGCTTTCCTGAAATATTTCATCCAGTCCAAAGTGTCACACACCTTATGCACACAACAGCACACAATCTTCAGAACTGTACTTATAAAACAAATGAGAACATATTGTAAATCAAGGAAAATATTATTTTAACCAGCTCAACCAGTTCAAAATGGCAAACATTGAAAGGCAAAGGTATTATTAAAGTACATCATCACCTTGGTCCCATATACACTGGTAAGAGAATATTGACTGTGTCCGAAAACTGGTATCATATCATGATGTGAGGATGGCTTTGTGACGTGGACAACATTTCAGCTGCAACATTACCTTGTTGATAAGCTTGGGATATGAGATATTTGTGTAGCCTGTCGTGGTGAAGGCACCTTTGCTATTGTATGCATTATCAGACAATTAGCAGAATGTGGCATCTTTTTGACACAAATATTCCAGCCATTCTCTATTTTTATACCACAAGCTGCAAAATGCCTGCCTTACCCCTGTGCAGGCACCTTGTTTGATAGGCTCTGTTCTGCAGAGGTCCCCTGGCTCTGCGGGCTGCCGCTGTTTGCAATCTGCAAATGATGCAGCGGTGCAGGCCACAAGCACCTGACATAATAATGCAGCAGACAATGTTATTTAATTACATATACAATTATATTATTATTATTGTTATTATATTTATAATATGTTTCACTCCCTTCTCTTTTTTCAATAGAGGATGCATACAATTCTATTAGTAGAACCGGACTGCCCTCGTTTGTCCCAACATAACATGAATAATAATGTTTTTTTCATTAGCAAATTCTATAAAACAAAGTTATTGTTGATTGCTACAGTAACTGCATTGATCTGTCAGATAAACAGATTATTCCAACGCTCAAATTCAACAGCCAGCAGCTGATTCCGTGCCAATTAAGCGTTACGTAATGATAATGACAATAGGACGTTTTGTTCTGGTTGACCATAAAACAGGCAAAAAGGAAGTATCTCAATGTATTCCATAGAATGAATATAAACTATAATATAGATTATAAATTACTGTAGTGTGTTTTTAATTGCCGGCTATAAAGCCATTATACTGAAGCTATAGGATTGCTGATTTGTTCTTTTGGAGCTATAATAATAATAATTAGTTTTGCAGTATATATTTAATGAAATATTAATAATAATTATATGCAAGCACACTTACTTAATCTATTTTCTTTGAATAAAAAATGTTTGGTGAATTGCTAGAAAATGAAAGGATTATAAAGACAACAAAAGCGCTGACTCGGTTAGAAAGGCTGCCTGATAGTTCCATCCCGGAATGCAGAGAAATGATATAATGCCATATTCTGTTTTATATCTCTGATCAAGTTTATATAACACACATCCTCAATATTGTTTTTTATACAAATAAACATGGTGCTAGAAGGTAACTGTCACGATCTGTCTGTGTTGTGTTTTGTCTTGTCTTTTTCTGTCTTTGGTTTCCTGTTTTATTTTGAAAAGTGTTCACCCCGTCTTGCCTGTTGCTTTCTGTCTGTTTTCCCTCCTACCTGATTACCCGATTGTGTTCACCTGGTGCCCCTGTGTTTTCTCCTCCCTCCTCACCTGTGTCTTGTTTGTGTGATTAGTCTTGTGTGTATTTTAGTTCTGGTTTTTCTGTCTGTCATTGTTAGTTCCTTGTTTGTCCGTGACTGTGTTCACGGGGTTGTGTTCTGTTTTTTGACAATTTAATCTTGAAATAAAGGTATTTCCCGTAAAATCTGCATTTGGGTCCTGCCTGCTTCACTCAACCTTGACAAAAGGAACTAACCAAATATGGACCCAGCAGATGATCCATTTGAAGTGGAGTTTAGAGATGTCCCGATCCGATCACGTGATCGGGGATCGGAGCCGATCAGATGATTTTCAAAAGATCGGAATCGGGAGAACATTTCTTTTTTTTAATTTTTATTTATAAAATATATTTTTTTAATTTAATGTTACAAAACAAAAATGACCATGTTCACGTCTTAAAGTCATCCTGAGGCCTTAGTTTTGGTTTAAAATTACACATCATGTATGTGTTGCTTCTTTTGGGCTTGTTTTCATAGACCATGAGGCCTGTACTACGAAGCCGGATTTTCGGCTCGGGAGGAGGTGAGGTTGCAGGCTAAGAGGTCAACTCAGTGAAAGCACCGCCTGCTGACCAATCAGAGCTCCGTGTGCGGAGTTTAAAGCGATCAAGTCATATTACAGGACAGAGGAAATACAGAAAAACTGCCGTTGCAGGAAAGACGGCCGGCAAAAATCAACTGACTGTGTGAACGTGAAAATTAATAGAATATCCCCTCCCATCTTCAGAGCAATCTGACTATTATAACATTAGCGTTAAGAAAGCTTACTTAAATATCTGCCACAACATAAGTAACCGGATCAGAGTAACATTAAGTACAGTCCGCGGCACTGAGTGCAGACGTCGATGTGTCCCATTATCATTCATATCATATCACATCATAATGTATCATATATTTCCTTATTTGAGTCAGCTTCTTGAACCGTATCTGGCGTGCAACACTCACAGTGTCACATACTGTATGCAGAAGTATTATTTTAAGCAACACATTAAGTTGACGAAACACTCGAGTCAAATGTAATTAAAGTCAGATTGTGTCTTGGACGGGGCAGTGATATCATAAACCTGTTAATGTACGCATTCAAACGCTTTTTCTTTTACCAGCTGTATTCACCTTGCTGGTGCAGCTATGTGGCTTTTATCCTGGATAAAGTGTTTAAGTCATGGATGTTTAAAGTTTAACTTCTTCATATTTGACTAATATTAAAGTTCACTTTTCATTCAGGAAGTATGACGCTGCGCTGTCAGTACGCTTGTCCATGTTTGAGATTGGTTGAATGCTCCAAATACCACCCCTTTCATGTGAACGTGCACCTAACTAGATAGGACACGGCTGGCTTGAGCGATCCACTTGATAACCAGCGTCGTAGTACAGTTTAGCGAGAGCGCGTATGTTTTGGATTGGGCCAACCGGCTAACTCAAACATATCCAGGTTAGGAAAATCCGGCTTCGTAGTACAGGGGGGTATACTACGAATCTAGTTCAACATATCCTGGATATGTTTTGAGTTATCCGGTTGACTAAATCCAAAAAAAAAACGCTCTCGCTAAACGGTCCTACGACGCTGGCTATCAACTCGATCGCTCAAGCCAGCCGTGTCCTATCTAGTTAGGTGCGCGTTCACATAAAAGGGGTGGTATTTGGAGTGTTCGACCAATCACAAACATGGACAAGCCGTGTACTGACAGCGCAGCGCGTCATATGAAAAGTCAACTAATATTAGACAAATATGAAGACGTTAAACTTTAAACATCCATGACTTAAACACTTTATCCAGGATAAAAGCCACATAGTTGCACCTGCAAGGTGAATACAGCTGGTAAAAGAAAAAGTGTTTGAATACGTTCATTAACAGTTTTATGATATCACTGCTGCCCCGTCTAAGACACGAGTGGATCTGACTTTAAATACATTTGACTCGAGTGTTTCGTCAACTTAATGTGTTGCTTAAAATAATACTTCTGCATACAGTATGTGACACTGTGAGTGTTGCACGCCAGATACGGCTCAAGAAGCTGACTCAAATAAGGAAATATATGATACATTATGATGTGATATGATATGAATGATAATGGGACACATCGACGTCTGCACTCACAGTGCCGCGGACTGTAGGCTACGTAATGTTACTTTGATCCGGTTACTTATGTTGTGGCAGATATTTAAGTAAGCTTTCTTAACGTTAATGTTATAATAGTCAGATTGCTCTGAAGATGGGAGGTGATATTCTATTCATTTTCACGTTCACACAGTCGGTGATTTTGGCCGGCCGTCTTTCCTGCAACGGCAGTTTAAACTGTATTTCCTTTCTCCTGTCATATGAATTGATCGCTTTAAACTCCGCACACTGAGCTCTGATTGGTCAGCAGGCAGTGCTTTTATCCTGGAACC
>NW_022987610.1:423664-479170 GCF_902827165.1 Trematomus bernacchii | reverse complement strand
GGTGTTGTGTAGATTCTGCCAGAAGGAAAGGTTCAACTCCTTATGAAGCGGTGAGCTGCCGCTCCACATTGCTTTTCTTCCAGACTGCAACGCTGGTCCCGCAAATCAAGCATTTCCTTTATTTTTGGTGTATTTTTTACATTTTGGATTTGCTTGCGAGCTACCGGTAGCTCGCGATCGACGTGTTGGAGACCCCTGCTCTAGGTCGTCCTCAGACGAGCCCTCCATCGTCGCTTCCAGTCATCCCGGTTTGCTCCGTATATGACTTTGTTCTTCATGGTTGGCTTTACTATGCTGATTAAGGACTGGGGGGCGCAACTCCTCTCAGTCCTGGTTTTAGTTCAGAGTGTCCTTCTCCTAGATGGGTTGCCTTCCATGGCTATGAGCCCCATCTGCCCGGGGAGCAGTGTAGGGAACGGTGCCTTGCTCAGGGACGCCTCGGTAGCACTTGGTCTTGCCGGGACTGGAACTGGTGACCTTCCAGTTGCCAAGCCAACTCCCTATCGACTTCGCCACCACCGCCCCAAGCCCCCCAAGCATACTGACACACTAAAGCCCACCGAGGTGAAGGGAAGAGAGAGAGGTGATGGAGAGAGGAGGATGGGGGGGGGCAGATGGCTGCACGTTGGAATGCAGAGCAGGACTGATGGAGAGAGAGGTGTAACCAAGGTATGAGGGGAAGGAACAGGGTAGGGGGGTGCTATTAAATAAATAGCAATGGACCAAACTGTGAACAAATCTCTTCAGAAGCAATAGTTCCAATAGTTTCCCATGCGTCGTGTGCTTTATCCAGAGTGAGACGGACAGACATGCTGTTGAGCTTCCAATGTCATCTTTCAATACTGTGGGCACCACAAAGTCAACTCCACTTGCCAGTACTGTGAGGGGTTATTATCTCACCACTGTGTAAAAGTAATGTAACACATCACAGTCAACATTATGGCAGCTTTTATTCAGTTACACAACCATAAAGTCCCCTTTATTACCCGCAAGGTGATTTCGAAATATATAATAAAATAAATGTGACAAATATCATGTAGAGCATAAATAGTTGCTCCAAATGCTGTTTGGGAATATAATTGAGGAGAAAGCACGGAAATACTGCATTTTGTTTAACGTAAATATGTTCAAATACTATTTATGTGGTGGTGCTCTGGTTATGGGTGAAGATAGAGGGGGAGTGGGAGCAGAAGGGGAGGGGTGTGTGCCCCCCGCAGGGCTGCTGATGGATGCAGGGTTCCTGGGGAAGGGGGGGGGGGGGGCAGCCGGGCCCTGGGCCAGGAGAGAGTGGCAGAGACAGTACAATGTTCTGTTGCATCTTGTAGAACACACACAGCAGATGCATGAGAGCGGCTCCCAGTGCAGCTCCCTCTGGTGGCTGGGTCCTGCAGGACAGGGGGACTTTCTGATGGCCTGTTCAACAGTTGGGATTTTTCCCTCCAAAAGTCTTAGATGTTTCAAGTCAACAGACACAGACAGTATTAAGATCTGCAGCCCTCTGGATAAACGTTGATGTGCTCCTTGAGTAATGTCTAACCAGGGAGACTGCTCCTTCACAACAGGCCTCTCTGCTCAGATTATGATCTTTATTAATCACACCGTGCTGGGTTTCTGTTTCCCTGATGGGGCCGATACTGAGCACTGTAATTAATGGTCAAACAATCAATAAAGTCTAACTGATAATGGCTCTTCTTTATTAAAGGGCGCGGTGAGCGGATCATGAATGTGCAGCTCTCCTGTCAGAAACAGAGGTGTGAATGTCCCAAACTATCCATCAGCATGTTTCAGCTTTGCTTTATACACATTTTCTTTTAAGTCTTTAAAGCCTGTTTGTCTCTGCACTTCACTTAAACCCTTCTCTTTATCAAATGACGGGAGGGGGGGCGTAAAAACGCTAATCGCCTGTAATCCTTTTAATATGTCTCACACTTTGCTCCGTCAATACACAAAGCTGCAGAGGGTAGGGAGGAGGTGATCTCTACTGTATCCTCCTCACTCATCTTTAGACTCCCAGAAAGCTGCTGCAGCCGGCTCCTCCTCACCCTCTCCCCCTGCAGTGTGCGCGCTCCTCAGGTAGAGAGGTTTTAAATCAATGGGAGGGAGGGGGTAGCGGGTCAGGGGCTGGCCGCTTTTGTTCTGCAGAAAAGGGGGCTTGTTCTTAGCAGATCAGCCTGCCAGCTTTAACCGGGGGTGTGTAGGATTGACAGTGGAGCGGTGTGGGATGAACAGAGAGAGGAGCCTGCAATCCTGCCACAACCCAGCGGAGCAGCATCTATCTACAGCGAGAGCACACACACCTGAGGGCCGTAGAGCAGCGAGGATCCGCCGCACAGCCCGGACCAACTCCCCGCAGCTCCCCCCAAACTTAACCGCGCAGCTCCGCTCCTGCAAGTGCACCCAGCCTGCAGCGCGGAGCCTCTCATGGACATTTATCCTCTGAGGGATGTGTCCTCTCCGTCAGCACCTCTGACCTAACTGTGGATTCCGGAGTCTCGGGTCTTGAGAGTTTGATCAGTAACGAAAGCAGCTCTGAGAGGATCCTGGTGAGAATATACTGGAAGAGCTTTTCACCTCCATCCATCATGAGAGCCCTCCCATCCGGACTGAGCTACCTGTGAGTGCCTCTCCTCCCGCAGCTCCACACTTCACGTTTGCACTGTTAATGGTGCGAACTAACTTGCATTTTGTCTTCTTATTTTCAGATGTCTACACTTATTTGTATTGTGCTACTATGCTCAGGTATGTTACTTCATTTTCTTTTCATATGCATGTTTTACAATCTTCCTTTTTTTTAGGGCAATTGTATAGGGGTTAGTCTCTGAAATATTTAAAGCATATGGTGAGGATAGACATCAGCACAATATATAATACAGCAGTATGCTGGCAGGTTGCTGCTGAACACACCGGGTCTGGCACGGTGCGCGCGGGCACAGACGGGCCAGGGAAATGTTTGCGAATCCAGTGAGAAATGTCGTGGGACTTCACCAGAGCCAATGTTTCCGTCAGCAACAGTCCTCCCACCGCAGCGCAGAGACCCACATCCACACAGTGCGCTCTGCGGCGGACGCGCAGCCTGTAATCAGCGCGCGGGCCTCCAGAAGCTGTTCATTGTGTTTGGCAGCGGCCTCAGGAACTTGTTACATTTGTCACGCGGGGAAAAAACAACAACCTCCTCTCTGTGTGTCAACCTGCAGACTCTCACTATCATAGCTTAGTTTATTTCCATCTCAGTTTAGTGTCATGTCGTAAGGAATACATTCATAAGGCTCGTGTACACATACTGATTACTGTGATGACATCTAATTTCTGACAGGTAACCAATCAGTCCCCGCCTAATTTCACGCAGCATGTAAGCGAGCAGAGCAAAGTGACGGACCGCGTGAGCCGCCGGCTGATCCGGATCTACCAGCTGTACAGCCGCACGAGCGGCAAGCACGTGCAGGTCCTGCCCAACAAGAAGATCAACGCCATGGCGGAGGATGGAGACGTACACGGTAAGAGTTCAACTGGATCACTTTTTATTTTTAAAATGTGTTCTTTAAAAAATATTTGTATAGTTAAGCAAAATACGTTTTTGAAATATTCCAAAAATGCAAAAAGTATTATTATTCTCTTTTACCTCCACTCCTGACCTGAATACAATCTCTTTAATTGTCCTCTCATCGCGTGGACACTTCAGGCTCGAGGGTTTATACATTTCGCCTGTGGTCTGCAATTTTATAGTATTTAACAAAAACATTTCTTTGTTAAAAAAAAATACTGATGGGTTTACAGGACTAATGTGTCGGTTACTTCTACACTTCCTTTTTTTCTGTGTTATCTATATTTGACTTTTACTGTTTTGATTAACTTTTACTTTTTACTACTGACATTGCAGTGCTCTGTGTGTTTGTGTGTGTGTGTGTGTGTGTGTGTGTGTGTGTGTGTGTGTGTGTGTGTGTGTGTGTGTTGTAGATGGTGCTGGGGGCTATCCTCTAGAGACCCGCAGGTCTTGAAGAGACATTAGAAGTAATCTTTCTCTTCTGAACATTTCCAGCATAGCCCCTGTGTGTGTGTGTGTGTGTGTGTGTGTGTGTGTGTGTGTGTGTGTGTGTGTGTGTGTGTGTGTGTGTGTGTGTGTGTGTGTGTGTGTGTGTGTGTCTGACCAAAACCTTGAGGTGGTTATATTCAGTGTTTGACCTTAATAACCCTGTGGTCCAGGCAATGAAACCATTTCTACGAGCCAATAAGCATAACAAAGGTTATCTGCTTTTAATGTTCTGGAGAAAACTTGGGAGCATGTCAGATCAGTGCAGTGTAACACATTGTATTCTGCACACTGATATACATATATGTTATTTTGCAAAAGCAGAATAATCACAGTATTTTATCTTGCTCCGTTAGCTGTCCACATGTCCTGTGTCTTTCTGTCCCACTGAGGGACACAGAGACGTGGAGCTCTGTATGTCAGGTCAATGTAGATTTACTTAGAAAATAAATCTTGATGGTCCTGCCAGGATCGTCTCTTCAGCTTTCAAAGAATCGAGAGACACGTGGTTTTATCATTCAGCAAGAATCTCAGCTTGCATAAATCCCCAGGAATGGTCCTTCAGGCTGTGTGTGTGTGTGTGTGTGTGTGTGTGTGTGTGTGTGTGTGTGTGTGTGTGTGTGTGTGTGTGTGTGTGTGTGTGTTTTGTTCACGCTTTTATGTCCGCATACATGCATGTGCACTGCTAAGTCACTCACTCGCTCTGCTCTGAGCTAACAGAACTCTTTCTGTTTGATTTCTTTAGCTAAGCTGGTTGTGGAAACGGACACCTTTGGGAGCCGAGTACGCATCAAGGGCGCTGAGACGGGCTTCTACATCTGCATGAACAAGAAGGGAAAGCTCATTGGCAAGGTGAGGACAAATGAAGCAAAGGAGTGAGAGTTTTTATTATTGTGTTCTGTGTTTTCTGGAAAAGCTCAAGGTGTCAGAGAAATCCAAATCTTCCATTAGGCTTCAGTATGTCATTAGCTCTGTTTCACAACGTTTTGTGCACAGTGAAAATATATGGTTTGGGTTGATATGCAGCTAGTGTAAGAGCTGTGTGTTTGCAGTAAATATAGCATATTACTGCATATTACTTGCAATTGGATATCACTGCCCATGAAATTATTCCTCACCTAGAATCACCCATAATGTGTTAAACAATAACATCGGAAATATGAATAGTGATTTCATCTATTATACATTTCATTGAAAGAGAAAAAAACCCAAAAGATGGAATCATATTAACACATTTTAGTGAAGCCTATACCCATATTACTCACTCGAGTTTAGAGGCTCATTGTTTTATTTATATTGATGTGAAAGTCAATGTAAGGTTAGGGCTTAGATGTGTTGTTTGTTGTGTTTCCCTAATGTTGTGCCCATGTGAGTATGTATCTCACTGTGAAGGCTAATAAACAGAGCTGCCAGCCTTACACACACACACACACACACATACACACACACACACACACACACACACGTGCACACATGCACGCACACACACACACACACACGTGCACACATGCATGCACACACACACACACACACGCACACACGTGCACACATGCACGCACACACACACACACACACACACACACACACACACACACACACACACACACACACACACACACACACACACACACACACTCTCTCTCTCACTCCCCTCCACCTAGCACCCTGCCTCTAACACCATCTGCCCGGAGCTGCTGGCCCAGTAACAGCCCTCCCTGGCCTCCTGGTGTGTTTGTGTGCTAGTGTGTGTGTGATTGCATGTGTGTGTGTTGGTGTGAATGTGTTTGATGGTGAGTTGTTAGTTTGTTGGGTGTATCGTGCCTATTTTTAACACAATGCTTGTAGGCTCAGTGTGTCAGCTGCCCTTACTGAACACTGATCTCGGAGGCAGTGTTCCTGCTATGCTCTTATCCCAACCTGAGCTACAGTTGTGTGTTTAAAGATCTGCTGATGGTTAGTAGAGTGAAGCTGACCTGCACGGTTCAATGTAACCACAAATGCAAGAGGAGTGCAAAGCGGCAGAGCGGCTTCATGGAGCTGAGCCACAGGGCTGCTGGACGGGGGCTGAAGCACCGCCTCTCTGATCTACCCTGAATGTAAGCCTCTGTAATGTTCTGTAAACACCCCTCTGACTGTGTTTCTCTCTGTGTGTGTGCAGAACAGCGGGCAGGGCCGGGACTGTATCTTCACGGAGATCGTGCTGGAGAACAACTACACAGCTCTGAGGAATGCGCGCTATGAGAGCTGGTACATGGCGTTCACGCGCCGCGGGCGACCACGGAAAGGCTCACGGACGCGCCAGCACCAGCGCGAGGTCCACTTCATGAAGCGGCTGCCGAAGGGGGTGCAGCCCGCCCTCACCAGCCATCACCGGCCCTTTGACTTCATCCACTACCCATTCAACCAAAGGACTAAACGCACACGCTACTCGGAGCATTGAGGAGGGGGCACAGACTGCCCCCACTCGGCCCTCCCCCTTTTATACTGAGCATAACTATAGCTTCATATGTAGGCGAGTGGTTTTTATATTTCTCTCCAAGTCAGAAAAACTGTACATAGACAACAATGTGAGAAATCTATTTTTGTACTCCAGACTTAGTTTTAGATGCACACAGCTTGAGGTCTGACTGTGGGGACATGTTGGAGTTGTCCTGGTTTTATTTGCCCTGCCCCCTGGGGTCCGCTGGACACTTGAAGGCCTGCCGACGCACTGCAGGAGCGCCGCGTGCCCCCTGACCCCTTCCTCCATCTTCCTGTTGATTGAACAATGTGGCAGCTACGTTTGATAATCACGGGTTTCCTCTGCGGACTGTTGTGTTGATGAGAAAGGAACCCCAGCCCCCCGCCACTGCCCCTCACCCTCTGTGTTTCTGTTGCCCCCTGAATGAGTGTTTTTATACATATATAAATATATTTTTATTTGAGGATGTGTACAAAAATGTTAAGGATGGAATATTTATTTAAAATGTGTAATAAATGTACATTAAAATGTTGATATTAAACTCTTGTTTGGTACATGCCTGCACAAGTCCCATTTGTGAAACCCTGAGCAGCCGTCTCCTAATATTACTGAGCTCTGTCAGTCTGATGCAGAGAAAAATGTACAACAAATGACCTATTGTGAAAATAAGGCGTTCAGAGTCTTTGTTTAAAATGTGACACGCTGCTGCATTTCAAATGAAGCGCTCCCTAAACAGTTACACAGCTGATGTTCTGGGTTCACTTTGGGGAAGCTGTGGTCCGTTCAGCTTGGTGAAGGTGGCTCTGAGCTGTGAGCTCTACAGCACTCTAAATGAACAATAAGTAGTCAATCTGA
Organism: Trematomus bernacchii; assembly: GCF_902827165.1. NCBI lineage: Eukaryota > Metazoa > Chordata > Actinopteri > Perciformes > Nototheniidae > Trematomus > Trematomus bernacchii. The sequence goes on along the minus strand of NW_022987610.1, from coordinate 471,827 downwards.
ATACTGAGTTTTAAGGTGTGTGAAACCTTTCAAACTGACTAGTAGTACCCCAATCACAGCATACACAAAACTACACACATACAACAGTCTAGACACAAACACTAATGAGCCTTCACTTAGCCCCACAGCTCAAATGTTCAAATGACGATCTTGCTAATAGTATACAACTTCACACACACACATATCATCATTATGACATAGGGCTGTTCATGAGGATAAAGCCTAAAGCGACCATACCTGTGTAACCCAAAACCAGGGATGAGGAGTAGCCGATTACATGTAACAGGATTATGTAATCGGGATACATAAAAGTTCACCGTATTCAATTACATTGACTTGCAAGATTACAATGGTACAATACATTAAAAAAAATAACAATATATTTCAAAGCACATGCACACACACTACATCACTTCAGTTGTGTTTCTGTTGTTGGTCTCTGTACAGGCAAGTCACCTCTGAAGACAGACTGAACATGTTACCATTTATTCTACGTCATTACATTACATTACGTGTCATTTGTTAAACGCTTTTATCCAAAGCCACTTACATACATTCAGTACTGTGGACAACCCCAAACTCGAACTTGCTATCCCCTGATTCGAAGTCCAGCACACTGAGCCACAGCCTCCCTTCATTATACTCTGATTTAATTGTTTTATGTCCCATATATAATATGTTGTATTGTTGGAGGCGCTCGAGACTTAGGTTTTTCATTGCCATAACTACAATGTAACTACTGTGCATATAATGTTAAAGCCTTTGAATCTTGAATCAGGAAGAAGAAATTAAGCTTGTTAAAAACAATTGTTATAAAATAAATAATAAATGGAGTATAGAAAAGCTCTGATTGATGCACGGATCTTAGATTCATGCAGCCTAATTAAGAAAAGCAAACTAAAACTTGAATAGTTAACAATCTGTTACCAATATATTATATTATATTCACAACATGTGTTCTGAATCAATATATACAATTTTTTTATTTGTGGGCAATAAATTGATCAGAGATTAGACTTAATTTAAATAATAATACAAATTAAGAATGGAGCAGTGAAACAGTGAATGAGAAAAATTGTAAGCCTGGATTAGCACGCGTGTTTGTGGCTCTTAAACATGGAACCCTGTCTGTCTGCTGCAGGCCCCTGTCTATCACAACACCACGAGGTGGCTTCCAGAACTCCAGGTCGAGAAGACAGATTTATTTGATTTCCTTCAGGATGCACTGGACCATCTTTTACAATGACGATATTGTGTCCAACAATTCCTTTAGGCCTGTGAGGGAGCAGGGTGCGAAGTGAACTGGGAGAGAAGGGGAAGCATCTCCTTCTTCTTATTCTCCTTCTTCTTCTTCTTCTTCTACGGTCTTTAAGAAGTGAATTACTTCCCTAGATCTCTCTTTTTGATACATTGAAAAAACTGAACCGTTGACTTTAATTAAATGTATTTTGTCAATAGGTTCCACATAACTGTATTAGGTTAGTTGAAAGCAATAATATTAAGTTGAACCTATTTAAAGGTAATATTATTGCTTGTCTACTAACCTAATAAAGTTATGATTTGTACGTGTTATAATCTCCCAGTTTAACTTCTTCTATCCTTTACCTGGTATGAAATTGACCGTTTATCAGCAGATGTTGGACAGTCTCCAGGACTCCACAGTGTTCAATTGGCACCTTTGTATTTTCCCAAAAGCATGAGTCCACAATGACATAGATTCAATCTTGTCAACTAGCCCTCATCCTTTCGAGGCATATCCACTCTGCTTCCCGGTTTAACTGACAGTTGGATGTTTTAGAATGGTCTTCCTCTGCTGTCTGCATCCCTTCGTTGTTGCCATTGGTGATTCATTCTTTCCTTTATGATGCATCTTTTGAAATGTCAGCTGTATAAAACCTGCATCTGCTTCAGTTTAAGAACCATCATTAAACCCCCTCTCACTGTATCAGTTCTAGCCCTGCACATCTCCCCACCTCCCATACCATTACAGCAGAAAAGAGTCAGTGCATATGACTACCTGTTCTAACCTCCTTTCCTCCACAGTGCCCTCAGTACTAATGCTGCTGTCAGATCAGATCCCATTAGGTCCTTCTGCTCTGACAGAGTTGCACTGGGGTACATACATGCCTACCTACTCTTTTACATCATCAATGCTTAAATAGGTGTTCCATCTAAGGTGGTTTTATACCTGCTGTATAGTGCCCTGTTTTATATTTTTTACAAGGTCCACATCTATCTCTGTCCACAGCTATCCCTATCTTTATATCATTCAAACCAAGATCCTCTGAGTTTCACAGCACAGAGTTGGCCCTGTTTACCCTATGCCCTTATCCAATGCTCAACAATGACAAGCAAGAGATTGATGGAGGAGCTGTTACAACATCTTTTCATTTGATCAAGTCATTTACTGCTAATGTTTCCAGCTGCCGCTAGGTGGTGTCGGGGGGGCCTCATCGCACAACCTCAGGGCCCTGGGAACCTGACCAATATATTACCAAGCATCCATTATCAAAGTTGCTCCTATCAAAGCCCTGGATATCATTACACCATATACTACAGCATGTGCACTACGCTCACCGTCAGCCAATTGGCTTGCTACTCCATCTCTGCGAGTGGGACCCATGTACCCCTCAAAAACACACTGTCTGCTATCCTGGCTCCCAAATGGTGGAATGAGCTCCCTATTGACATCAGGACAGCAGAAACTCTGCATATGTTCCGTCACAAACTGAGAACGCATCTATTTCGAGTGTACCGTGGCAATTCAGTTATTGCTGAAAAAAAGAAAAAAAAGAACGAAGCACTTGTTGACTTGTTGTAGGCCTTGTATCTGATTCACCAGCTCTTACTATGGTATGATTTTTGCTTGAAGTGAATATCTCTGCACTTTCCTTGTTGTCCGGAGTTTGATTCTTTATGGTTTTTGCACTTATTTGGATAAAAGCGTCAGCTAAATGATATGTAATGTAATCATTGCATTCCTTGTCGGCCCCCAGGAACACCAGTCACGACCTCATTATATTTCGGACCTTCTCAGTAAATTCAGCTGACGCATAACAATGATGTAGTGTAAGTGCAGTACCACGTACCACGGTGAGTACCCCGGTCGTCTTTTCCTAGGTCCTCTAGAATTCTCCTTCACATGTTTCCTTTACCCCATACCGTTGTTCACTCAGGTTAAGGGAAGTGGTTAGGCAAAGAGATGGGGCCTGATTTATGCGTGGTGTGCAGGTTTGAAACTTCCCTTCACAACCACTTCTTAGCAAACAGATTTTCATTGGAGGATTCTACAACCCTTTAACTACCATATCTGTATATTCACTTTAACCATTAGAACTCTTTTGTGAGTCTGATGGTGTTAACTTTGTTACACCATCAGCTCTTAAGTAGAGCAGAAGGGAAACGCTGTGGCCTTTGCTTTCTCCCATATGAAACCTGACCAGGGAAAGCTAACATGGAGGGTATTCTTAGTCTGATCCCAACAGGGATAACAAGGTCAACCCCCCCCCCCCCTATCATCCCAGTTTAGCAGCTAACAGCATGTCAGTGTCAGAGTGCTTTGCTGTTGTGGGATTGATACCACTGTGTTTGTTTTTAGGCTTTTGCTTCCATCAGGCCCGTAACTCTCGGTATCCGAACTGTTTCATCTTCCTCCTTTCACAGCTTCATTCTGATTGGACAATCACACTTGACTGTGTGTGTGTGTGTGCGTGTGTGTGTGTGTGTGTGTGTGTGTGTGTGTGTGTGTGTGTGTGTGTGTGTGAGTGTGTGTGTGTGGTGTGTGTGTGAGTGTGTGTGTGTGTGTGTGTGTGTGTGTGTGGTGTGTGTGAGTGTGTGTGTGTGTGTGTGTGAGTGTGTGTGTTGTGTGTGTGTGTGTGTGAGTGTGTGTGAGTGTGTGTGGTGTGTGTGTGTGTGAGTGTGTGAGTGTGTGTGTGTGTGTGAGTGTGTGTGTGTGTGAGTGTGTGTGTGTGTGAGTGTGTGTGTGTGTGTGTGTGTGTGCGTGTGTGTGTGCGTGTGTGTGTGTGTGTGGTGTGAGTGTGTGTGTGTGTGTGTGTGTGTGTGTGTGTGTGTGTGTGTGTGTGTGTGCGTGTATGCGTGCGTGCGTGCGTGCGTGCGTGCGTGCGTGCGTGCGTGCGTGCGTGCGTGCGTGCGTGTGTGCGTGAGTGAGTGAGTGTTTGACAGTTGGAATTGGTTTTGTTTTAAGCACAGTGACAACCATGATATAATGAATAGGCTTCTGAGTAGATTCAGGACTTTGATAAGATATAATAGTTTGTTTGTGACTATCCAGCTCATCTAAACATAACATAGGTCAGAAAAGATTGGTCAGGGACAACATTTCCGTTAACAATTATTTATATTTTCAATAACTCTGTTGATTATTTTTGCAGTTTATTTATTAAACTGCAAAAACATTAAAAAAAAACTTCAGATGTCAAGCTTGATATAAACCCCAAAGATATTTAGTTCGCTATCTTAAAAGAGTAAAACACACTATACTGCATGGTCGCCCTTATAGCTCATTAGTCGTCAAGTAAATCCAATAGAGTATCTTAATAATAATAAATTATCTTTTTATAATAAAAATCTTGTGTGACCCTGCACTTGCTGACAATTCCTTCACTAGTAATTCTTGACCTGAAAAGCAGGGCAACCCACAGACAAGAATGAAAGGTCTTGACAAAAGTTGACATTAATCTCCTTAACTCCTTCCACATTGGATTAACAGAGGGATCTGTCCCTTAGGACTCCCCAAGCTCACTAGCATCCACTCAATCAGTTAAAGCCATCTCCTTGTGATAACTCACTGATGTAATAGAACAGTACTGATGACAGTATGGTGGAACATGACTCCGTGACTTTATGGTGTTGTTGCGGAGCCTCTGTAAGGCAAGTGGACTTTGTGTAAATGGATTCAATTAGCCCCCCCCACACCTCCTCCGGTGTCTGTAAAGTTAGAGTGAACCTCAGTGAACTGACTTGTGGGAAAAATCACACCTTCTGTGTCGCCAATGCTGCCATGCAAATGTGGAGCAATTCCAGCGCTGAAGAACGGGGGTAACATTGCTTTCATCCATTTTATTGAGCCACAACCATCATTCTTAACCCCGGATAAACAAACAGAGCTACCTTCTTCATTTGCTTAGGGAGCAATTTAACCCCTGCCTCGCCCCCCCCCCCCCCCCGTGGAGGCTGTAGAATAGCAGGGGTGAACAGAGAACACGACCCTGCCTCCCTAAGCAGCCCCAACGAAAACAAGCCAATACAGAAGCTGGCCCCATCAAAAAGCACTTACAACCTCCAGCCACTCCTGTACGCTCGGAAACATTCAGGGAGAATAGTTTATTCCCATAGCATATGATAGATTACTAGGTTTTATGGAGTAAACAAGTAAGTTCAAGTCGATCTACTGCTTCAGAAAAACGTGTCATTGAAAGATAATGAGCTGGTGTCAAGGGAAAGAAATTAAAAATGTTCCCCTTCAAATATATGACAGCTAGTTGGATGGTCTTTCCATCCTGAATTTCAGTTTCTAAACTTCGCCAATCCAATCTAAGTGACCATATTGTTTTATCTGCAAAAATGTATTCCTGGCAGTCTGGGAAATGGAAACGGAACAACAATTAAACCATCATGCATCAGAGAAACATTTCAGGCTACTTGAATGCATTGCAGCCTATACTCACTAAATATTAATGTTACATACACAGCTTTACTGTTTGGTAAAGTGTTGAGACAGTTGTAGGAAATGATGCAGAGACGTTAGAAATAAGAGCCATTTAGTCTTATATGGTTCTTCTATGTTTCTGTCATCACACACCATATGCTTTTATTGAGTAGAACTACTTGACTACAATGACTATGTAATAAGAGATTTTATACGGTACTGTTTTGAGCTAGTCTTAGGATGTTCACATACTGAGTGCAGACGCAGTAAGGTGGATGGATTCTCTATCAGAAATGACAGGCAGGCCCATTAAATCCAAGCCCCCATTCAGCAGTGCTAACAAAAGCCACCAGTCCGACCAGGCTGGATAATTGAAACGCAAACAACTGATCAAAGTGAAGCTCCAGCTCGACAGTTTCATTGTTTATGTACGGGCCTTATGCGAGACCTGTTGACTCTTCCAATTGGAGCTGTAAACTTTTGTTTGTCCATGCATTTCCAAGACTGATTGTCAGTCTGATCTGAACAATTACTGGCTAAATGTGTTTGCCAGCTCAGGCAGAGCCCCCCTCCCTTTTTGCTGCCCTAAAAACATCAAAAGGGAAGACCCCCCTCCCTTCCATAGCCCCTTAAAACACCCCCACTGCAACCCCCAAATCTCGCCTCCACTCCCGTAACCCTCCTCCCAACCTCTTCATTTCCTTTTACTCATGACAGTTCAGCTGGAAAGCCAACCATAAATGATTTTTTTCGACGGCCCAGTGTTTGGGACATGGCCTTTTAGAAAGCACAGCATTCAACAACGGGACATGTCTTGAAAAACGATCTGCATATTTCAATTATGTGCGGTTGTGCTCAGCTGATCAAAGAGCTACAGGGTTGCCACTCCTCACTGCAGGCTTGAGGACCCTCATGATGTGAATGAGCACAAATTGATGCTACTGATGCTAAACGGTTAAACGCCTCACAAAATGTCCTAAGGTCAATCAACTTTTAGTAGTCATTTGACCGTAACACAACCTTGGCAGTTTTAGTGGCTAAACAGGGCCCTACTGAGCTAGACTCACTTTCCTTTTACTGCACAATGTCTGAATAAATCACAAGCTGATACATACCAGGGAATACATTTTAATTTAGTGGGAATGCTGATAACAGCATTCCAACTATCTGTTCTTCTACGCACGAAATTCTTTAATTTTATTCCAACCGTTATTTTGCCGGTCTTCTACTCCCACATTCCACATCGCAGAAACTCCGTTCAAACATCAAAACGTTCAGCTCGGTCGGGAATCGATTGCTATTACTTTTCTCATTCATAACTTTCATAATTCCAGAGATACATCCCATAATTCATCACATTTTCAACCATTGAAGTCAATGGACAAAATCTTCAGACTTGAACAAATCTTCATGCGACTTCAACTGCTAACTGTTCCTTCATACTTTCACTCAGAAACCTAATTCCAACTTTAAAATGTTACACATCTTTCTGACATTATTCGTGTAACACAACTTTTAAATCTGATTCTTATTTTTAGAGATATTAAACATTGTTCAGACCTTGGTAAAGAGGCTTTCTTCAGATTTTAACATGAACTAGAGTGCGTGATGTCACAGCTAGAGGGTAGGAAATCTTGAAATTTGCCTTCATATATCTTTTTAAAACTGCCATAATTCCCAAACCCTACATTCCTGAGACATCATTTTTCATGACAAACGTAGGAAAACATCTCGTAGCTTGAAAAATGACAAATAATTAAGCAAAAATAATTAAACAAAATGCCTCTTGAGGGCATGAAGTGACAAAAACTTTCAACATGTCTCCATTAAAGCTCATTGTAATTTCAGGCTGATATTTCCTCACGGTAGCAGATTACCTTTAGTTAATCTGCCAAAAAGGCCACATTATTGACCCGAAAGTACACAAAAATTACACTTCAGATACTCAAGGTCCTTGAGATGCTTCACGCTTTGAAATTTCACAGATATCTGTATCTGTTCTTCAACAAAACGTTCACATGTAAGAGGTTTATCTCTCATTCAGAACAATGGAAACCTTTGATCTCTGGACACCTCGTTAGCTCAAATATAAACACCTGTGTCATGGAACACGATGATGTCATAACTCCAACTGACATGCTCAGAGCAGCAGACTTCAGATAATGGTTAATGGTCCTGCCCTCAACAGCTCTACGTCAATTATGGGGTGTCATCATATGCCGTTTCCCTCGCCATAAAAGACGATGTCGCTATACATTAACTCCTATGAAAATGTTCAAAAAGTGCTCAAACTTCCCATGTGTGCTAACAGTCCAGCCGTGAAGACATCTACGGGACAGTTTTGAGATTTCTTCAAATGCCGTTGCCATGGCAACACAATGCTCGCCATGAAACACGGTTTTCTCATAACTTCAGTGAAAATGCTCCAAACGGCCCAAAACTTCACAGGTTTGGTAATGATGCAGCCATCAACGCATCTAAGCGTATTATGGGGTGTCATCAAATGCCGTTGCCATGGTGACAGACCACTCGCCATGAAACACGATGTCGCTGTAAGTCCAATGGACACGGTCCAATCGTCCCCCAATCTTCACTTGTATATCACCGGTCCATGCCTCAACAGCTCTACGCCAAATCTGAGATCTCACCATATGTTGTTTCCATGGAAACGCATCCCTCGCCATAAAACACGATGTCGCTATAACTCCTATGAACATTTTCAAAAAGTGCTCAAACTTCACATGTGTGCTAACAGTCCAGCTGTGACGACATCTACGTGACAGTTTTGAGATTTCTTCAAATGCCGTTGCCATGGTAACACAAGGCTCGCCATGAAACACGGTTTTCTCATAACTTCAGTGAAAATGCTCCAAACGGCCCAAAACTTCACAGGTTTGGTAACGATGCAGCCATCAACGCATCTAAGCGTATTATGGGATGTCATCAAATGCCGTTGGCATGGCGACAGATCATTCGCCATCAAGTTAGTTCAAAAGTTTGCAGTTCAAATATTCTGCTGCTTTTCCAAGCCTTTTTACTTTCTTTTCTTCTCTCATCACACATTCAAGCCTTCTTCTTACACATTACATTTCAGCATAGCAATTCAGCATCAGCTTTTCAGCATAAAGCATTCCCACTAGCAATTTCTTCAGGAATTCCATTCTCTAGTTAGCTCTAATGTCCTAATCTACTGAAAGGATTCACACGATTATCATTCGTTGAGTAATCGGTGAATGAAACTGGAATTCAGAGAAGTCAACAAAACTGAGCAAGAAGGATACCACGAGTGCAGTCCGGTAATAACCTAATAAGTGTATTTTGGAAAAATATAGTTTTGATAGAACTTTTTTTCTGAATCTGAAAGCATCAAATCTACAACTGAAATAAAACACTCAAATAACAAAATATATTTGAAAATGAAATATACAAAAATAAATAATTCTAAATCATTTCTAAATTAAATCAAAAATAATATTCAACCTGACATTTTTTTTAATATGCTTATTTGAGTTTGAATACTTTATTGTAATTTGCAAAGTTCAGGAAAACAACTTTCGAATGAATCTTATCGTTTCAATGATCAAAACTTTTGTCCAGGACCAGGAGGACTGAGCTCCATGGGTCCGCGCTGAGACGCAGCCTGGCTCCCCGGCAGGCAGTCCTCACTGTCCGGACTTCAAAGCGCACAACCAAAACCCAGCGCCCTACGTCATCACGTCCGGTCGCGTTGGATTGTCGTCATCAGCTGCTGTCAGTGGTCCCGGTGCCGCTTCCTGTATTCAGAGACCGGGCCGACATGCAGCGCTGCCCGCACAGAATGCTGCTGCTGTCCCAGCTTCCGGAGGACGTTCTCTACCATATCTTGTCCCATTTGGACTGCACATCCCTCAGTCGCCTCTCTCAAGTTTGTAAAAGTATTTACCGCTTTGTGAGCCGAGACGAAGTGTGGAGGAAGATTGCTAAAGAATGTTTAAACACTGGAATTACTCGAAATGGAACGGACATGTAAGATAACAGTCGCACACTGATGACATCCCTGATGTATGTGTGTAGCTTAGCATTAGCTTGGGCTGTGTTATGAGCAGGGCCATTGTTTACACACACACAGACACACAGACACACACACACACACACACACACACACACACACACACACACACACACACACACACACACACACACACACACACACACACACACACACACACACACAGATCCATGGCTAGCTACTCCTGATTACGATGTTGTCATAGTTACTCTCCTAAGAGAGATCCTGAGTCAGCCCTCCTGTAGTCGGGGTGCTGGCCTCACGGAAGCAGGCCATTCTGAGTAGACCGTCCCCCCCAGACATGGGCTCTCTCATCACATGTGAATGCATTTAATACTGAGCTAGATGAGCACACACACAAGAACTGCATTTTCTCAGAAAAGTATTCCAAAGTGAGCAGAAGTAAATCGTCCTTACATGTCAGGCTGTTATCCTCAAACAACCTTGAACTCCCCGATTCTGTCTGATGCACAGGGAGTTATCTGTTTTACCTCGAATAGAATATAAAGCCTTTATTGTCATTGTACAAAAGTGTACAAATGTAAACAGTCATACAGAGTATTGCACTTAATAATAATAATAATAATACATTACATTTATATAGCGCTTTTCCTGGTGCTCAAAGCGCTTTACAAGCAAGTAAAGAAGAAACAAAATAACAACTTAACTTAGGAGTGTAAGTTTAACAGCATTGGGGCCCATGAGTTGAAACGGTTTGTCTGTGTTTTAACCTTTTACATAAGCTGTGTCTCTTGAGCCATACAAAACAAATTGATAAGATACTGTGTTATTTTTCTAATGAGTTTTTTTCATTACTGTGAGCAGTACAAATGAATTTCACCTCCATTGCATTTTAAAGTGGACCTATCATGCTATATTTAAATGATGTAGGGCCATACCTATATAAGGTATATGTATACGTTTCTGTTTTCAAAATACCAAACAGATCATGCATTTTAGCCATGCCTCATTTCGCTCTATGTGCTGTTTGCTGTCTACGGGTCTGATTCTGCTGACCACGCCCCCCTGCAGGAGAGGGGAGACGTGCTCTGATCAGCTGCTGGGCTGTCAAATAATAATTTGAACAGTATCTTTTTAACTGTTGATTACCCTGACCGTATAATTCAACTGAAAAACCAATACAAAAATAAATTAAATAAATGATACATTTATATTTACATTTAAATAAATAATATCAAAATAATAAATACCAATAAACAAGATCAACAAATATTTTGGAGCGCACTTCCACAAGCTACTAAACATATATAAATATGATAAATACAAATAAATTAGACCAAAATTAATTAGATAAAATATGTTGCAGTGCACTGTCACAACCTAGCAAAGCAAAATAATTGTTTTTTCCGATTATGTTGTTTTCGTAATTGTGGCAGGCTAAAATCGTAATTGCGATTAAAATACGATTAATTGCACAGCCCTATGTGATATGAATGATAATGGGACACATCGACGTCTGCACTCACAGTGCTGCGGACTGTACTTAATGTTACTCTGATCCGGTTACTTATGTTGTGGCAGATATTTAAGTAAGCTTTCTTAACGCTAATGTTATATTAGTCAGATTGCTCTGAAGATGGGAGGGGATATTCTATTAATTTTCACGTTCACACAGTCAGTTGATTTTTGCCGGCCGTCTTTCCTGCAACGGCAGTTTTTCTGTATTTCCTCTATCCTGTAATATGACTTGATAGCTTTAAACTCCGCACACTGAGCTCTGATTGGTCAGCAGGCGGTGCTTTCACTGACTTGATCTCTTATCCTGGAACCTAACCTGCTCGGGAGCAGGCTAGTCGTTCAGCATAAGTTACCATGGAGTTCTAGCCCGCTAAGAAGTGAACCAGCGTTGTAGGACCGAAAACCCAGAGTTTTCCCTGAGCGAAAATCTCAGGGAATTCCGCTCCCTAAGCGAAAATCCGGCTTCGTCGTACAGGCCTCAGAACTGACTGAAAACATGACATAAATATGTAGATATTTTTACATGTAATTAAAAAAATACTTGAATGAATCCTAATGTAAAGGCAGTGTTCAGTATGTCACTAACACACAGTCCCTGTCCCTGCAGATATCCTGACCTCCAGCTGAAGGAGAGAGTGAAGGTTGCTCACAACTGGTTGAGCGGGCTCTGCAAAAGAACAATTCCTCTCAAATGGAAAACAAAGTAAGCATTTGAGAATTTTTTTCTATAAACGGTGTAAAGGCTGTAATGCTTGACTTTAAAAAAATCTCCATATTAAAAAAAAAAGACCCCAGGTAAAAAAGAAAACATGTATGGTCCGGAGGCAGATACTTTCTGGGGGTCTCCAGGTGGTTGTGGAGAAAAAGACGGTTGTGTGTCAACCGTCAAGTCTCTTTAATTTTTTATAATTACTATTACTTATTTACTCAGCTAGAGAGAAATAGTCACAAAATGCATCAACCATTCACAGAGGCACATTAGACATCTGCTGATTAAAACTGTCTTCACACACAAAGCATTCTTTATTTACATTTATTAAAAGTGGTTTTCCTGTCCGCCTGTGGCTTGCATTGAAAGTTCTATATACAACCATGAAAAGCGCGCAGGCTCATACCCTCCTCTCGGCTTCAGAACCATGGACAGTCCTGCCCCTACACATTTACCCCCACTTTTAACATGCATCCCTCTTAAAGCACATATCTTGTCTTTAGGCTGTTGCCATGGCTGCAGCTGGATGGGGACATGCTGTATCTGTCTCAGGCTGCTGATATTGGAGCATTCCATCTGTGCCGAGACTCTGGGAGGCTCCAGCGTCACCCGTCTGAAATCTTCTCGGGTCACAAGGGTGATGTGTGTCGCTTTGTTCTGACGGACTCTCACCTGGTCAGCGGGGGAAGGTACCTCATGCTACATCTGTTTTCCCGAAAGACCACATGCATTAGTCATTATGTAACAGAACTTAAGTAACAATAAATACCTTTCGAGAGATTTTAATCATGCCTTGATATTAGCTGTTTTTAACACACCTAACAAAAGTGCCGGGGTGTCAAGGCTGTGCTTGAAACAAACATCTGTGTACAACGTGTCATTCAAACATGCTTCTAGCTGTTGAAGGGGGGGGTCATTAAACATTGTACGGTAGGCTCATGGACCTGTTACTAAAACTTAAAGGGGACCTATCATGCAAAATGCACTTTTGTACGTCTTTTATACATGAATATGTGTCCCCGGTGTTCCAGGGAACTCACCAAGTGTCAGAAAACACAACCCTCTCTATTTTCCTCCATACCCAAATCTCTAAAAAAGGGGCTGCAACGGATCTGATAAAAACTGATCCAGATTTGAACACTGTCCTGACGTCAGGACGGTGGCGCTACGGCTATTGGGCCAACTCTCCACCTATCAGGGGAATGTGGGGTTGGGCCACGGCCGGCCATTGCCGCTCGAAAGCGCTGAAGACGCTGTAGTACATATGCCAGGCCTGTAAGTGGCGCTGTAGTCTGCCAAAAAAGCAGCGAAGAAGACTTCCCGCCCATAGTTACCATGGTTACCCTTCTGTTTATTCTCCGCTGTGGCTTTTTTTCTCCCTCCCCGAGGCAAGCGTTTGCTCCTTCTGCTGCTTTAATTCAATGCAATCCCTCCCCGTCGAGGCAAGCACTGTAATTCTCTCCGGTTAGTCCACCAGCAGATGACAAACACCCACCTCTCCGCCTCTTCCAAGGAACGAGGGGACCGTGCGGCAGAGTTTCAGTTTCAGTTTCTTTCGCCGGTCAAGATGTCCGTTAAAGTTTAAATCTTCCGGACAAAATTAGAAAAGTGCCGGTCAAAGGTCTTCTTTGTTATTTATTGAGCCTTAAAACAAATGAATAACGACTCTATATAATAAAACAAGGAGGACGGAGATCTCTTTTTCTCCCCCTCTTCTGACAGCCCAGCAGCTGATCAGAGCACATCTCCCCTCTCCTGCAGGGGGGCGTGGTCAGCAGAATCAGACCCGTAGACAGCAAACTGCACATAGAGCGAAATGAGGCATGGCTAAAATGCATGATCTGTTTGGTATTTTGAAAACAGAAACGTATAAATATACCTTATATAGGTATGGCCCTACAATATATAATTTAAATATAGCATGATAGGTCCACTTTAAAGCTGGGCCATATGAAGGAAATCAAATGTGATATTTTTGACCAAATCCCATGATATCAATATTGTGAGGCCATTGCACAGTTGACATTTGATGCTTTTAAAACATAGCTACACAATGAGAACTTTGATAAATAATTATTTCTTAAGGCGAGACACGGCAGGCAAAAACATCGTTTTTCATGCACTGGTCAATTTTGAGATTTTGTGCTATTTTGATTCCATAACATGTTTTCTTTCAGGCTTTTGGAAGAAAAACGTACAAAATACACATTTAGGTGTTTATTTTACTATAGTTTGTCTATTTGCGATTTCTCCTAAATTCACCAAAAGTTAGCATTCTAACGTAACATAAAGTACCGCGACCGCTGTTTGCACCATGTAATCAGAGGTATCGTTGGAAAGGGAGGCTGTGGCTCAGTGGTTAGTGCGCTGAACTTCAAATCAGGAGATGGGAAGTTCGAGTCCCACTGCAGTCAGCATGTCGTTGTGTCCCTGGGCAAGAGACTTCACCCCAAATTGCTCCTGTGGGGATAGCCCACAGTATTGAGTATGTAAGTCGCTTTGGATAAAAGCATCTAACAAGTGATGTAAAGTAAAGTAAAGTAAAGAAAGCTCCGACCCTCCTGCACAATCTCATCGGATCCAAATATGGTCATTTACTTTGTATCAGCAACCAATGAAAGTGAAAAGTACAAAGGGGTCTTAAACCAAAAAACGACACTCATTGGCTGGGGTCAATTTCTGACAACGTGATTCGTTCAGATGCGTCACGTGGTGTGCTAAAACACTTCCTGGTTTAGCTTGCGCTGGAAATTTAAATCTCAAAATGGCAAAAGAACAGCGAAAAAACGTTCACAGAGAAGACAACAACAATTGTCACTTGCACGAAGCAATGTTAGACAAAAAACAAATGACCCTGAACATGAAATACCTTCACGGAGTGCGTCGATGCGCAAGCTGTCATCCAAAGAACAGCAGGGTTTAGCTAGCGCAACACTGCAATCTTTAAAGGTCGTTTTCTCAAAATGAGTTTTTTGTGAGAGTGAGAAATGTCCACTTAAATAGCACTTACATAGACCAAACCTTCCAGTTATATTCCTATCAATATTCTGAAGGTTTTTACAGAAGGGTTTGTTTATATATCATTCATAGCCTGAATTATATAACATTTTACACCTAAAAACATGGCGAAAATTGATATTTTAGGGCTGTTGACAGTATTTTCTGATTTATGGAGTGATAAAAAGAGATATCCAAAATCCCTTCTGTAAAAACTTTAGATTCTAATATGACTACAAAATGAAACAAGAATTTTGAACCTGACTTTATCCAATGTTCAGAATTGTGTTCCTGAAATGTATTAAAATATGCACATTTTTTATGAGATTATGGCTCATTTGCATATTTAAACATGCTATTTCATAAAACTTGTAATACAAAAAACAATTGTCTTAATGTAAGTCATTAACTGGAGAAATGTCTAGCTGATATCTTTAAGTGAAAAAAATTACCCTATTCACCTGTAGTGTCTCGCCTTAAGTGGTTTCATTGACTTACTGGATAAAGGCAAATAATATAATTGCTATAACATTCTGGTAAAGTCAGAAAATGATATCGCTTTACAGCCTTTAAAACAGACAATACTCCTATTATTAGGATATCCTAAATCTCAGACAATATCAATTTTTCTAAGGACATTTGTATAATATGGATAAATATGTCACGATCTGTCACACCAGTTTCCTGTTTTGTTTTGAAAATTCTTCACCCCCTGCGTCATGTCTGTTTTTTGTTTTTTTTAAACAATATGGTTATTCATTTTTCATTCTTTTAAACAAGACACGCCATACCCTACACAAACTTGCACCAAAAAAATGGAAAAACAGAGGCAAAGACAAGACAGGACATCATTTAAAAAAAATGTAATTGAAATATATAATACAAATAAAAGACATGAAATGAAATAAAATAAAAATAAAACAAAAACAATTGGGCAGTAGCAACATTATCCTAAAAAGTGTACATAGTCACAGCAGTTTAAGAAGTACTTTACTTTTCCTTTCAACCAGATCGCTCTCATGGATTCCCAATGTTATTGATACATCAACATTCCCTAACAGTTGAGTAAACGGGCCCCAAACCCTATCAAAGGTTTCATTTTTCCTTTTCAGAATATACGTTATCTTTTCCACAGAACAGCAATTACTCATTTCCCTCAGCCCACCTGTGGCCTCTGAGTGTTCTTCCATGACAAGGCAATCGAGCGTTTTGCTTTGAGGAAACACATGTTTATGAGATTCTTTTTATTCTTTGTTATGACTGGGGCGGAAAATCCCCAAAATAAACAATTTAGGATCAAGAGATATCTTAACATCTAGCATTTTGTGAATTATTTTATTATTTACTACTCGTATTCGCAGTTTGTCTATGTGCCTCTGCACATATCACACCCCAGTCATCCAAGGAAATATCCTCTTGTATATATCCCTTCCAGGTGTTAAGCCGGTCGGTAGAGGATTCAGTGGAGTTAAAAACCAACAAGTAATATAGCACTGAAATAAGCCTTTTCCCATGACAATGATCAGAGATCAATCGTTCCAGTTCAGAAAGTGGTGGGGGAGTTAATAACTGATTGCGCAGTTATAAAGTTTTGTACCTGTAAGTATTTTAAAAAACTGCTATTTGAAAGACCAAATTTAGTACGCAACTGTTCAAATGACATCAGCGTTTCGTCTTGAAACATGTCTCCTATTTTTGTTAGACCTTTCGTTGCCCAATGATGGAAACCTTGGTCCATTCTTCCTGGTTCAAATTGGTCATTTCCCAGATTGGGCTAAAACGGGACATTGACGATTTTCCCCCTAGCACATCTTGCATTTTATACCAAACATTGATCATATTCAATACAAATGTTTAGATGTTTGTTCCCTGAGCTTTTTAACATTGGCAGAATACATGTATGAGTTAAGTGGCAATTTAGAGGTAAGTGAAAAGGCTTCGATGTCTACTCATGCTGGGACTGGGGAGAAGTAATACATTATGCTGCGTATGGGCGGCCCAGCAATACCACTGGAAGTTAGGAAGTTTGAGTCCTCCTCTGTCATACGGTAAGTATAATAATGTCAAACGTAGCCTGTGTCGTCTATTATTCCAAATGAAATTTGGGATTTTCGCAAATAATCCAAAAGTCTTAATTACATTTAGTAAAGCTGGAATTTAATTAGCTAAGTCCGTAAGGAACAAAATGACGTCGTCCGCGAAAAGAGCTATGCGATGTTCTAATGGCGCATTTCCATTGCAGCGCGTAGCTCGCTTTAAGCGTGCCGTGTCGTGCCGTCCCCTTTTTTGGTTGTGCTTCCACTATATGGGCTCAGAACAGTCTCATAATACACGCATGCACACAGAAGGATTCACACTTGTATTTCATGATCCACAAAAGGATTCACACTTGTATTTCCGGATCCACACTTGTGTTTTTCAATGCACACACAAATGTGTTCCGTTTCATATACATGTAAATAAAATCCAAATACAGAAAAAAGTTTTACATATGTATTTTTGATCCTCACATATTTGTTTTCCGTTTAAATCCCCTGAACCTGCAAACACAAACCGCTTTCTGTGCATGGATTGCTCTGCATTCGTGTGTGGGTTTTTTGAGACTCCCCTGACGGTCACCCGATTCGTACTTGTAATTTTTTCTATCTATAGCCAATCAGATGTCTCCTCAATTCTAAGCCAATCACATGAGCGCGCCCCCACGAGGGTAGATTTCTTGCGTTCATGTCACTTCATATACGCATTTTGCGTAGTCCGGAGCAGGGTTTCCGCGGACAGAATTTAATTTTACCGGACAAATTTGAAACTTACCGGTCATGTTTCAATAATAATAATAATAAGAATTGTGTAGCAGCGTTTCCGTTAGGTAATTACCGGACTATGACCGGATAATAACACGGGAGTAAGGATCATCTCTTTTCCTCTCTCCCTCCCTCTCTCCTGACAGCCCGTCAGTTTCTCATGCAGCTCGCTAAAACTTCACTCGCGTTTATGTCCATATCGATCAGATCCAGCTCTCCTGATCGGCCTTTATAGAGAGCACCGATCAAACTATTAAGAGTGAATATCGGCCGATAATGACCGGCGGGGCTCCCCCCGTTGACAGTTCACTGTCTAGCACTGGCTTCGTAGTGCACTGATCGATTAGGCTAAGCTAACCTGTAGCTGCTCCCTCCACACTCACAACAACTTCATACAGACATAAATAAAGCAGCTGATCGCCATACAGGAAACACACATTTAAAACAGTTTTGCCAGCCGTTTTTGTGTACACAAGCATTCATTAATGGTTCGGAAAGTGGCACTGTACCTTAATAATATAAAGGCTTGTATTTGCGTGCATTTCCTGATCGGAAAGTGGTAATGTACTGAGAGTGGAGGTGTCCTGAGATTAGCGCCTGCAGGCAGGCTCCATGGACCTGTCAGCTCCGGACAGCGCAAAATGCGTACATGAAGCGCTACGTCATGAACGCAAGAAATCTACCCTTGTGGGGCGCGCTCATGTGATTGGCTTAGAATTGAGGAGACATCTGATTGGCTATAGATAGAAAAAATTACAAGTACGAATCGGGTCACCGTCAGGGGAGTCTCAAAAAACCCACACACGAATGCAGAGCGATCCATGCACAGAAAGCGGTTTGTGTTTGCAGGTGCAGCGGTTTTAAACGGAAAACAAATATGTGAGGATCAAAAATACATATGTAAAACTTTTTTCTGTATTTGGATTTTATTTACATGTATATGAAACGGAACACATTTGTGTGTGCATTGAAAAACACAAGTGTGGATCCGGAAATACAAGTGTGAATCCTTTTGCGGATCATGAAATACAAGTGTGAATCCTTCTGTGTGCATGTGTGTATTATGAGACTGTTCTGAGCCCATACCACTAGGCCTCGTTCCGGCGCGGCACGGCGCGGGGCCACTTTTTCCCCTCTTTTCTGGCCCTAGAAAATTGTGGTTCTATCGGGGCCAACAAGCAGGGCTGAGTCGGGCTGAGTATGCTAAACTAGAGAGAGAATCGCTGGCAAGAGGGCTAGAACTACAACAAGATGGACATATTTGACCGTGATTTAATTGTAATACACGTTTCAAAATGATGCCGAAGTAACAACATACTGATACCGGTTAGTAAAAACCATGAATTAATGCTTTGTCAAGTCTGCAGACAGACGGCAGGGGAAAAACCTTTTAAAATTCGTGTTTTTCTAGATGGAGATTGGCTAAGCTAACGCAGTATATGCCCCGACCGTCCACACTCACAACAACGGCCTATACAGACATAAATAAAGCAGCGACTGTATTCACCATGACACAGGCAGTCTGTGGTGTGTACTTGTTTAACTTTTGTCGAGTTTCTGAACATATATAAGGAGCTGTGAGCTCTGAGTGCTCACAGCTAACGGCTGTGTTGTGTTTCTGGATTTCTCATTGAAGATGACGTCACGGCTCCGCCTACACTGCGTTACTATAGTAACTACCCCAGTTCCTAAACTGTAATGGAAGCGCAGCATGAAGTGAGTCGGCCCTGTTAAGGCCCAACGCGGCCAAGCCGTACCGAGGCGTACCGAGTGTGGCCGAGGCCGACCGTGTAGTGGAAATGCGCCATAACTGTCCCAACCTGACACCTGAAATATTCTTGTGTGTCCTGACTGCTATGGCGAAGGGTTCTATGGCTAGTGTAAATAGGAGGGGCGACAAAGGGCACCCCTGTCTGACCCCCCTGTTAATATGAAATGGTTGAGAAATAACATTGTTAGTCAGAATTTCAGCTGTGGGTTGAGTGTACAATAACCTTACCCAATTACAGAAAGCAGTCCCAATTCCAAAACGGTCTAGTATTGCAAATAGAAAAGGCCATTCTATTCTATCAAACGCCTTTTCGGCATCGACTGATAGCAGAGCAGTGTCTGGCGCGTATTTCCTCTCGTGAAGTATATTTAACACTCTCCGTACATTATGAAAGCCTTGTATCCCTTTAACAAATCCATTTTGATCCATATCTATAATGTCAAGGAGAACAGACTCCAATCTACGTGCTAAGACTTTGCAGATCATTTTAACGTCCGAATTTAGAAGTGAGATTGGACGGAAAGATTGGCATTTATGGGCTGGTTTGTTTGGTTTTAATAGTAAGTGATCATGGCACCTCTCAATGAGGGAGGGAGTGACCTGTTTTTATAGGATTCCTGAAGCATTTCCATAATTGGAGTTAAAAGTTTCCTCTTGAATTTCTTATAAATATCGATTGGTAATCCATCAGGACCAGCTGCTTTGCCGGCATTCATGGCATCAATTGCTTCTATAATTTCCTCCGTTGTCAAATCAGAATCCAGGTTAATTTTTTTCTTCATTTGAGACACTTGGGAATTTTAAATTATCTAAAAATGAAGTTTGAGCGTCCGAATTAGGCGGATATTCTGAGGAGTATAACGTTTCATAGAATTGTCTAAAGGTATCATTTATTTCTTCAGGATCCAAAGTCACATCTCCCTTAGAATTTTCGATTGCATTAATAGCTCTTTCTGATTGTAGCTGTTTAATTCTCCAGGCCAGAAGTCTACCTGGTTTTTCTCCCGGATCATAACAATTATGTTTAAGCTTCAACAAGCTTTTCGCAGCCCTCTCAGCAGATATTTTATTGTATTCAGCCTTAAGAAGTAATAGTTCCTGATGTGGGTTTTCTGAGCTATCCATAAACTTGTCTTTCTCTAGCACTTTCATTTTATAATCCAGCTCTTCCAGTTTTTGACGGGTGCGTTTCAATTTAGGAGACGTAAAATGTATAATCTGTCCTCTCAAGAAGGCTTTAAAAGCTTCCCATCTGATACAAGCCGAGGTCAGACTTGTGTTCATTTCGAAAAACATATTTATTTGTTTCCCAATACAGTCTATAAAAGCCGGGTTCTGTAGCCAGTTTATATGAAAACGCCATCTCTGGGAGCTATTAACCAGTTTAGAATCTACATATGTAAAATATATCGGGGCATGATCAGATATCACTATGGCATCATATTTGCAGTCTTCGATTTTATATCTTATCTGTGTCGATATTAGAAAGTAATCTATCCGTGAATACGTTTCATGTGTGCTAGAGTGACAAGAATATTCTATATTGTTTGGGTTCAGTTCCCGCCAGATTTCTGATAAGCTCAAATCCTTCATAACATTTAATATAGATTTTCTAGCTCTAGTATGGGACGTGTCCGAGCCAGTAGATTTGTCTATTTGTGGGTTCAGGGCCACATTCAAATCCCCTCCTATAATTAAATTACCTGGGAGCGTTGATAAGGTCAAGAATAAATTATCAAAAAATGCAGGGTCGTCCTCGTTGGGGCCGTAAACATTCACTAAATTAAGTTTCTCGTACAGTAATATGGCCTGAAGTATAATGTACCTGCCCTTGGGGTCAATTATTGAATTTATTACTTGAAATGGGATTGACTTGTGAATTAGATGTAAAACTCCTCTGACATGTGAACTATAGGAGGCTGAAAACACTTGGCCTTGCCATCTTTTTTTTACTTTAGACAAATCACACTGCATCATATGAGATTCCTGCAGGAAAACTATGTTTGAGTGTTTTTGTTTCAGTCTACTAAGTACCTGCTTCACTTTAGTTAATTTACCCAAGCCCCTGCAATTCTAAGATGTAACCTTAACCTTCATAGATTTAGACATACCTCAATCGAACATATATTGTGTTATATAGGTTGTTCCGTGACTGTACAGTAGTGAGTGGATAAACGATGCTGCCCTACCAAAATACGAGTAAAAATACATATTCTAACACGTAAGTACACATAAAACCCCAACCCTCTAACATACATTTTCCCCTGAGATCTACAGAAACATCTCCCCTCCCTCTTACCACCTCCGACATGACCAACCTACCACCAGACCTGCACACTGTAGTGGGCTGTCCTTTGTCCCCCCCTATACCCTCCCCCTGCAACGTGTTACAGATTCCCCCTAAGTTAACACTTTCAGAACACAAATACATCCCCCCTCCCATCTCTTTCCCAAAAACCAAAAGTGCCATTTGTTCACGATATTAGCAACATGAACCAATTCCTAACTTTGGCAAGAACAAATATTGTAAACTTTAAACATTAAGGTCCACAGTAACCAGCTTGAATTAAAATAAGAATTATATTCGAACCAATGGAAGGGGGGGGCATCGCTTTTTGCTGTCCACTTAACTCCCAAAGCAAAGAGAGAGAAGCATTGAAAAAAGGGAAAACATTTAGAGAGCGTCCCAACAAATTGCCATGTAAACTGTCAATCGTAAAAATGTAAATTATTATTATCTGCTCCGAAACTCACATATTTAAGCGGTGTTCATGTGGTTAATTTCAAACTCGGTTTAGACAACACAGCCAAAACAATTAGTTATCAGGAAAGAAATATAGGTAAGCTTGGCAACTTGTTCTTCTAGGCTCTCGGCTCTCCTCTGCAGGGAGACAACGTCATCTTCGGCGTTCGATATTCGCTCCTCCGTCTCGGATATTCTCTTCTGACAACTGTAGCCCATCCAGTTTAGATGAAAACTCTGTCTTCAGGCCATTTATTGCTTGTTGGATAGCATTGTCGGTGTTGTCAGTGGTGATAGCGTTAGCTTCTGAGCTACCCTCACACTCCTTGCTAGCTGAGTTGTCGCCTAGTGCGTGGCCATGGCGTCCTCACTTGCTCGGTCTTCTGTTGAGCTTTCCGTCTTTTAAAAAAAAAAAAAACGTTTTCTGTGGCATAATGAATGTTGTGGGGGTTTGGAAGCAAACACCATGCAGTTTTAGGTGGGTTCTGAGTAGTTAGAATAGGATTTTAGTAGGAATTGCAACCGTGCTGGGGAGTGTCAACCTCTCAGCTCAGCGCCATAACCAGAAGCGTCATGTCTGTTTTTACTTCCTGTCTGTGTTTTCCCTCCCTTTGATTACCTGATTCTGTTCACCTGGTGTTTTTCCTTCCCTCCCCAGCTGTGTCTTGTCCTTGTGATTAGTCTATATTTATTTTTGTTTTAGTTTTCTGTTGGTAGTTGTCAGATCCTTGTGTGTCTTATGTGGGAGTGGGTAATATAGAGTTTTGTTAATTTTGTTTCGCCTGGCCTTGCCTGAATAAAGGTATTTTTCATTTGGACAGTTGTCTGTCTGATTTTTGGTCCGCTCTGCTCTAAACCCTGACAATATTGCCCAACCTTAATCACACTGGTACAATTAGCAACAAACATTCAAGGCTATCTGGAACAAACTAAAGATTTAACATTCCTCAGCTAAGGTGGACAGGGACATGTCCAACATCCTAACAGGCGGTTTTTTGGGTAGTCATGAGTAAAGTGCCAACAACCCATTGGATAAAATAATCTCACATTCACTCTTAACAACCTGTTAAGCCCCAAGCCTGTTTTCCAGGTCTCAGGCTCGAAAATGACATTCCCAGAACAAATGACTATAACTTCACTTCTAAAAGGGGTAAATTAATAATCTTTTTTCTCAAAGCAATGATAAACCTGTGAGTTGGATGTAGAAAAGTCAGAATTGATATAGCATTTTATAGTGTCCGTCCAAAAAGAAAAACATTACTTATAGTGAAAACCACCCTTGAATGATGGGATAGTAGACTAAAAGCTTTAGGAATCCAAACTATAATATACATATAAGTACCCTGTATCAAGATTGATGCAAAACAAGTGACATTTGATCTTTTTAGAGAGGTTTAGCAAAAGAAAAAAAACTCTTCTGGGTCATTTGGGTGGATTTTCCATATCTCTTGCCCCCCCTCGGTCGATTTTGATGATTAGGCGCGTTCACACCAAGTACTTTTCCCACAATAGTTCATGAGAACTTTAGTTCATGAGAACTCTTTTAGTTCTCATGAACTAAAGCAGATCGGGTTCACACCGAAATGAGTTCCTGGGGGTGGATTAGGCAAATGAAGCCGCTCACGTCACTTCTTCTTCTTCTGCTTTGGGTTTACTGGCAGGCCGCAAACAACTTCACGGCGAGTACAGTAGGTGGCGGTATGCACCTTAAAGTTGCAATCCGCCAAAAAACCGAGAGAAGAAGAACCTCCCGCGTATACTGCCACGCCCACCTGCTGTATATGAGGCGTCTGTTTACCTTCCGACCTCAGACATGAGCTTCGTCTGAGTTATTTAAGCAAACACAAATACAGATCGTCGACCAGTCAAATGCAATAGCAATGCTGATTCGGAAGCGAAGGCGGTTAAGAAGGATTGACAAAAGGATTGGACGACGACATGCACGCGCTATGGATTGCGTAACCTGTGTGAAATTAATAAACTGTGCCAGGTGTGTCGTATGCACAGTAAATAGGCTCAGCAGCTAACACACCTTTATTATATATCCTCCTGAGAGCAACTGCATCCGTCTGCCATGAACCCTACAGAAACCTACGTGTTAGTTTTGGCCCATAGTGGCCTCCATTTGTGTCGTGTAAAATGGGGGAAATCAAAAGTTACCAAATCCCCATGTCCTCCTCAGAGGACATTCATAAAAACATTTAGTTTTAGGTCAAATCATTATTACACTGCTCTGAAACTCACTACACTAACTCCCAAGATGTTCCCTTACTATAATTAATTAAAATATTGAACTCACAACACTGGTAATTACAAACTTAACCATTTCTCTTTCTATAAATAGTGCTTGTGTTGATGGACGCCATTTTGAAATACAATGAAATTATTTTTTTCAAAGCCACATATTTGGGGTGGGACACAATAAATAAAGCTTCGCCAGTTTATAACCGATGAAACATGATGGTATCAGAATAATCACTTACATGTGATGTATAGGATGCTACACAGGTCACTGTAAAGATAAAGTGTCAGAGGAGAAATAAGCAAGATACATTATCTGTTGAATCGCCATGTAGGTTCTCTTTTATTGCACACTCAAGACAATATCAATAACGGCATCACGCTGTCCCAGGTGTGTCGTATGCATGTAAATACAAGTTAAAAGTTTTAATGTAAATAGAAGTTAACATTTTCAATATAAAAGAAAGTGTCAGTAGTATCAAAACAATATAAGAGTGGCAATATATATATAATAACAATATACAATAGCTCATCAGCAGACACACCTTAGTGCAAAGTGAAGTGTCAGTATTAATAACAGTGGCATATATATAATCACAATAATACAAAATTAACTGTCCCAGGTGTAGGCAATTTGGGGTGAAGTGTCTTGCCCCTGGGCACAACGACATGCTGACTGCAGTGGGGTTTGAACCTGTGCCACACGCCTCCCAACAAGTCATTGTACAGTTTATCAACGACGACAATTTTTTTTAATTTTTTTTATTGAAGGCCTGTTGGATTTAATCAGCTCGCTTAGCACTGCCAGAAGCCCAGCCTGAAAGGTATTTTGTTGCTCCACCTGGCGCGCCGACACCTCCACCTGGCGCGCCGCCGAGTCAGCATGGCGCGGCATCACCATGAGCAGCTGGTCGTCCGATTCCTGGGCCTTGTGTGAATGCAGCAGCCGTTCGTCGTGCATCTCCTTGGCACGCAGGTCCTCATTCTCCTTGCTGACCGTGGCACGGCGGTCCATCGCCATGATGGTGTCAAGGAAGCTGTCATCCCGTGCCCGCTTTCCTAAGGAGAAATAAGCAAGATACAAGATCAGTTTAATCGCCTAGTAGGTTGTCAACAGAGACAACATTGGACATGGTGCAGGCAGGGACAGTGTACAAAATGCAGGTGTAAAGTAGAAGATAAAATAGGATCAAATAATATCAAATAAAAAATAAATATCAAAGTGCCCTTATTTATTGTTTTGTGCTTAATGTATGCTTTAACTTTGTTTTATAGGGATTAGTGGACATCAGTTAGATGTGTAACCTTCTTTCAAGGCCAGAGTAGTTACAGTGTAAGTGGATTGACATCTAACATAACATGGCTGAGTACAATTATAACAATCAATACAAAAAAAGGAAAAATAAAATGAATTTCAATTACATTTTTACTTAAATGTGCAAAATATTAGAACATCAGTCTTTGTGGCATGCAGGTAATCAACTGTTTAAGCTTTTACCATGTATAACATGTAGAATGAATGTTGCAAATGACACATGAAATTATAGCAACTACAATTACCTCTATTCATTCAGTGTAGCATTATGTCCAGCTAGCATGCTAATTGCTAACGTTATATCTCATTTTATCCCGGAGGGGAAAGCTCATTAGTTTCCAATCAGAGAGAAACACCTCGCCTGAAACACACGATTAGTGCCATGAGTTAGTGAAGCAAATTACAGAACATTGCACACTTATTCACAAGTCAAAACGTTTTCATAGCGGCTGAGAATAGCTAGCTAGCTAGATGTTGTTAGCCAGCTTGGAGTCGGCCTGCTAACAGTGTTAGTCAGTTCAGCTAGCATGGCTAGCTCGATCTACTGAGCAAATAAAAGTACATCTGAGACCAGTATTGTGCAGATTAAAACAGTGCAGTGCATGTAGTTTATTTTACCATCGTCGTCGTCCCGGCATGACTTTGCGCTGTGGACGGTTCCCAGGTCGGCTAAGTTTGCTGAACAACGGAAACTGCCTTCAGTAGAAGCTTCTGGATCACGTCCTCCGAGTAAATCGCCAGAAGCGCCGACACATCCTCATCACTCCACCGCTCCGATGATTTATTTAGTGTTGCCATAATAACTGCTTTCACAAAAGTAATCTCTTCGTTGGTGCGCTGCGCTGAGTTTAATGCAAGCAAAACAATGGCGGCGAGCAAAACTTTTTTAGAGATTTACGGGGCGTGGTTTGCATTCCGCCCAACCAATCAGACATATGAACCTTTTTCTCCCACGAAAGTCCCTGCTCTCTAGCAGGGACTGAAAACGGGGTAAAAATGGTTCTGATGAACTAATTTAGTTCCTGGGGCTTTTTGGTGTGAACGCAAATATATCGTAGTTCTGATGAACTATTGTGGGAAAAGTACTCCGGTGTGAACACGCTAAATTAACGCGTTCACACCGGAGTACTTTTCCCACCTTTTGACACCTCTTTTTAACCGTTAGAGCCAATAGAATCGAGGGGAAGTTCCTAAAATCCATCTAAACATTACCCATTGGTGAATGAGTGATGCGTAGCCAGAATACCCAAAACCGGAAGCTGTCATACACTCTGGTAGCTATCACAGCAGCTATATATGAAAACTCATTTATTGACATAAAAATGGAATGATGGATTCTCAGTAATCATTTAAAAGTGACCCAGACACATTGGATTAACCTTCAGCCACGTTTTTCTCGTTTTAATGCCATTGAACACAACTCAGTGATGATACTTATATTTAGCCGGCGGGGGCTTTTAATCTAAGGACGAGTAGTTAGAGCAAATCATCTTTACTCAAGGTCTACTTGCTAAGTATTTTTTTGGCCCTTAAACCGCATCAAGGATTAGTCTTTAGTAAATTGAGTTTCCACAGTTGTCATAGAGTTGGTTTACTTGTCATCATGTCAATCTAGAATAGGATAGTGGACCTCTAGTTAAGATTATTTTTGGCACATTTTGACTATACTTAAATTCTAGCTAATGGAAAACCATTCTTGGTGCATCGTATAAAAAAAACTTTTCCATCATAGCTGGTGTAAAAAGTACACATATTGTAAATTGTACATTTCCCCTCTGTGGGACAAATAAAGGTATTCTGATATTCTGAATCGTCAGCACACAGGGACTTGTTGATGAGATAACATAAGATTTGGTGAGGGAAGTCAGAAGAAGAGGAGCAGTGTCTTCATGCTCCTGATATTTTCCTGAAACATCTTTGTTACAGTGAAGGCAGGATCCTGGTTCACAGCCGGGCCCGGGACACGTGTCTGGAGTTATCAGGTCACAACCAGGAGGTCAACTGCCTGGACGCTAAAGGGGGACTCATCGTCAGCGGATCCAGAGACCGAACCGCCCGGGTCAGATGTGTTTGATTTGCTCATTATGTGACGTCTATATTCCATAACTGTTACAGCAAGAGGAAGGCTGAAGGACAGAAACCTCATTGCTTTATAAGAGTGACTGTACAATTCCTCAGATTTCATTTATCAATATTAATTCTGCTGTATATGTGCAAAACATAACATGACCCCGGTCAGATAAGGTATGGATAACACAATATGTCTGGTGATGTATGCACGACTCAATGTGCTTGCTGAAAACGTTTGTTTCTCTAGATGTGGACTTTGACTTCTAGCCACCCCAGAGACACCTTCCCCATGTCTGACAGAGTGTGGTCTGTTGCCATCAGTCCCACATTGAGGTTAGTCTTTCCTTGACACCCCTAACAAGAGTTTTATTGTCAGGAGCCTTAAAGAAGTTGATAAATGTGTGTGTGGAGGTAGTAAAATGTTTTTTAAATGTAACTGTTAATACATGTTTATATTAGGGCTGTCAGTCGATTAAAATATTTAATCGCGATTAATCGCATGATGTCCATAGTTAATCGCAAATTAATCGCACATTTCTTATCTGTTCTAAATGTACCTTAGAAGAATATTTTTCAAGTTTTTAATACTCTTATCAACATATACATGATCTGTTTGGTTTTGATTGGGAAAAAATCGATCTGTGTGCTGATGTTGAAACTGCATGGTCTTATTTTTATCTTGGTTTTATGGAAATTATAGATAGACATGCACCCCTGCGTACATTTAGAGTGAAGGGACGAGACAATCCTTGGTTTTCTGCTGAACTGTCCAGTCTCCTACATGAGAGAAACAAGGCCTGGGCAAAGGCTAGGAAATCAGGCTCAGAGATAGAATGGCTACGCTTTAGGCAGCTAAGAAATAGCTTCACATCTCAAATCAAAAGTGCTAAGCCTACGTACAGTATTATCTGTCAGTTACCACAAACAACCTGAACAACCCTAGAAAATTCTGGAAAGCCATAAAATCGATATCCACCGGTGATATCCGTAATGAGCTACCTCCGTGCCTTACCACAGCATCTGGCACTATATCGGACAGGGCCACCATGTTAAATTGTTTTAATGAGCATTTTGTGTCCTGTGGCTCTCTGTTTGATTCTGTCACTAACTCTGCTTCTGTGAACACCACAGTCTGTGACTCTGAACAATGTGGTCTGGAAAACCCTTTCAGTTTTACTCCTTTTACTGTTAATGTTGTTCGTGAAGTCTTAACCAAGCTAGATCCTAAGAAACCGGCTGGCCCGGACAACGTAGAGCCTTTCTTTTAAAGATAGCTGCAGATTTTATTGCTCCACCTCTTACTTCTCTTTTTAACCTCTCCCTCAGCACAAACACAATTCCAAAAATATGGAAGTCAGCGTATGTCCTTCCTCTACTAAAAGGTGGGGAGGCCACTTTATTAAATAATTATAGGCCAATCTCTAAATTGTCAGTTCTGGCTAAGGTTCTTGAAAGCCTAGTGAGTGAACAGGTAAAGGTGTTTTTATGTAACAATGACATCCTGTCTAAACATCAGTCAGGCTTCAGAAAGCAACATAGCACCATCACTGCCACAATGAAAGTGGTGAATGATATTACGAGTATTTTAGATAATAAGCAGAGTTGTGCAGCTCTATTTATTGACCTTTCCAAAGCGTTTGATATCGTCGATCATCACATCTTAAAGCAGAGGCTACTCAGTATTGGCATATCCAGCCATGCAGTAGGGTGGTTTGTGGACTACCTCTCTGAAAGGTCCCAATGTGTTAAGTTCGATGGGCTGTCTTCTGAGTGGTTAAACATCACTAATGGTGTTCCTCAAGGTTCAGTTTTAGGTCCACTTTTATTCTCCATCTACATCAATAGTTTAGGTGAAAATGTCGATGGAGCAACCTTACATTTTTATGCGGACGATACCGTGATGTACTGTGCAGGTCCCTCGATTAACGAGGCTGTTGTTAAATTACAGGCTGTTTTTAACATTATTCAGGCTCAGCTCTCTGAGCTTAAGCTTCTTTTAAATGTGGATAAAACCAAGGTAATGCTCTTTTCTATAGCTAAAAATACACCAGAGACTGCTTTGGATATTGTAACTACGCAAGGAATACAACTTGAAGTGGTTGCCTGTTACAAATACCTTGGTATCTGGCTTGGTGACTGTCTCACTTTTACATTTCATGTAAATAACCTGCTTAAAAAACTGAGAGTCACTAGGCGCGTTCACACCAAGTACTTTTCCCACAGTAGTTCATGAGAGCTCTTTTAGTTCTGATGAACTAAAGCAGATCGCGTTCACACCAAAATGAGTTCCTGGGGGTGGATTAGGCAAATGAGCCGCTGACGTCACTTCTTCTTCTTCTGCTTTGGGTTTACTGGTAGGCCGCAAACAACTTCACGGCGAGTACAGTAGGTGGCGGTATGCACCTTAAAGTTGCAATTCGCCAAAAAACCGAGAGAAGAAGAAGAAAAACTTCCGCTTCCGCTGTATGCTTCTGTTTACCTTCCGACCTCAGACACGGTATGGAGTTGACGTTTTGGTGGTCGTGTTATACAGCTTCGTAACTGAGTTATTTAAGCCAATAACTCAGCCACAAATACAAATACAGATCGACCATTCAAATGCAATAGAAATGCTGAGTCGGAGGCGAAGGCGGTTAAGAAGCCTTAATAAAAGGATTGGACCACGAAAAGCACACGCTATGGACATGTTTCGCCGTAGGATAGCTGAGGATGATGATCGTTATCACGCCCAAAGAACAGCAATGGTACGTTCATTAAATCACATTAATACTATCTAATGTAGGATTTATGGAGTTATGTAGGGCTAATTTGTGTCTTTGTATGTATTCCAGATATGCGAATACTACGGAACGCGTCGTGTCCCGTGCTCTCTCTGGGTGAACAATAGAACCTCGGCCTGGTGTACACCAATGTGCAGTGGATCAAAGTGGATCTTTTCAACTCCTCTGTATTCGCCTGGAAGCAACATTGGGGACACGCAACCTAAAAACATCGCCGCGGGGCAAGACACGCGCACAGCCCTTGAGGCATCTGAACAGCATGGAAATTGTAAATTGACAATAAAGCTGATCTTTTGTACAGTGCTTTGGTTCTCTCTTTTATTTACCACAGTCAACAGACACAATTACAATAGTGCAGACACATCTTAGTGCAAAGATGAAATGTCAGTATCAAAACAGTACTCATACTGTATATTTGGATATTAATATGAGTATATTATTATGTTAAATGTGTGTTAAAGACAATGGGATGAGGTTGAAAGCTCTTTAAAAAGCGTTTGTATACCATCTTTACTGTGATAAATACATACATGTTAAGCATACACACCTGAATAACTACGTTACACACACACACACACAGGTTAGTCTGTGTACCGCTGCACTGCTGCTGGTTTAAACAAAGACAGTCATGATGCTAGTGCCGTGCATGTAGGTTCTCTTTTATTTATCAGCAGCAGATCAATAAGTGTCAGTATCAAAACAATATAATAACAGTGGCAATATATATATATATATATATATATATATATAATAATAATAGGTAGGCTCAGCAACAGAGACACCTTAGTGCAAAATTAGGTGTCAGTATTAATAACAGTGGCATATATATATAATCACAATAATACAAAATGAACTGTCCCAGGTGTAGGCAATTTGGGGTGAAGTGTCTTGCCCAGGGACACAACGACATCCTGACTGCAGTGGGGTTTGAACCTGTGCTCCCCTGATCCGAACACCAACGCACCAGACCACTGCACCACCCGCCTCTCAACAAGTCATTGTACAGTTTATCAACGACAAGTTTTTCTTAATTTTTGTATTGAAGGCCTGTTGGATTTAATCAGCTCGCTTAGCACTGCCAGAAGCCCAGCCTGAAAGGTATTTTGTTGCTCCACCTCGATTCCTGGGCCTTGGGTGAATGCAGCAGCCGTTCGTCGTGCATCTCCTTGGCACGCAGGTCCTCATTCTCCTTGCTGACCATGGCACGGCGGTCCATCGCCATGATGGTGTCAAGGAAGCTGTCATCGCGTGCCCACTTTCCTAAGGTGAAATATGCAAGATACAAGATCAGTTTAATCGCAACAACGACACAACATTGTCCAAATACCGGAAGGGGAGCAGCCCATAACAGAGAGCCCCCCACGTCAGAGTCATCACTGTGGGCGATCTTCACCTCTGAGTCTGTCTCTGCAGGCACACAACAGGAGGAACACGGGGAACACCTTTGATTTGACTATTAACATTTTAAATGGGTGAAGGCACTAGCAATTGGGGGATGGAGGGCTCTCAGGACATGATAGGGAGGCGTGTCGCGCAGTGGATAAGTGCATTGGTGTTCGGATCAGGGGAGCACAGGTTCAAACCCCACTGCAGTCAGCATGTCGTTGTGTCCCTGAGACACTTCACCCCAAAGTGCTCCTGTTGCCCACAGTATTGAGTAGGTAAGCTTTGGATAAAAGCGTCTAACAAGTGACATGTAATGATTCAAAAAGCTTTTGGTGGCCATATTGAATAACAAACCAATGTGGTTTACTTGTTATCCACAGTTTAGCTGCTAAATGTTACCTTTACAAAGCTACGCTGAAAACACAGCAAAGTTCATATAACGGTATTAGGTTAGTTGAACCTAATATTTTTATAGTTAAACTCAACACTTTTCTTTGTGCTCCACATATCTAAATGTATAAAGTGTGTTTTCACCTCCGTTCCCTCCTGTTTGCTCCAGTATGGCAGCAGCGGTCAGGATGGGATCCTCTGTGATCAGATAGTAGTCCTGATGGTGTCCGCTGACCGGGCGCAGGGTGTGGAGCTGCCTACTCTCAGCGGGGGGGAACTGAACGTGGAAACTGTGTTTCTCTGAGGGATCCTCCATGTAGTCTGAGAAGCCTTCTGAGGAAACAAGGTCAAACTATTTAGGATAATACTATGACAAGGAACAATGTTTAGGCAGTACATAGAATTTCAATTACATTTCTACTTAAATGTGCAAAAATATTAGAACATCAGTCTTTGTGGCATGCAGGTAATCAACTGTTTAAGCTTTTACCATTAACATGTAGAATGAATGTTGCAAATTACTTGAAATTATAGCAACTACAATCTATTGTTTACCTCTATGCATTCAGTGTAGCCACAGAGGTAGCATTATGTCCAGCTAGCATGCTAATTGCTAACGTTATATTATCGTTTTATCCCGGAGGGGAAAACTAGTTTCTAATCCTGAGAGAAACACCTCGCCTGAAACACACGATTAGTGCCATGAGTTAGTGAAGCAAATTACAGAACATTGCACACTTATTCACAAGTCAAAACGTGTTCATAGCGGGCATGGATGAGAATAGCTAGCTAGCTAGATGTTGTTAGCCAGCTTGGACCTAACGTTAGCAAGTTCTAGCATGGCTAGCTCGATCTACTGAGCAAATAAAAGTACATCTAAGACCAGTATTGTGCAGATTAAAACAGTGCAGTGCATGTATTTTATTTTAC
This sequence comes from Trematomus bernacchii, assembly GCF_902827165.1. Taxonomy (NCBI): domain Eukaryota; kingdom Metazoa; phylum Chordata; class Actinopteri; order Perciformes; family Nototheniidae; genus Trematomus; species Trematomus bernacchii. The sequence goes on along the minus strand of NW_022987610.1, from coordinate 438,499 downwards.
CTTGGTAGTCGTCCCGACATGACTTTGCCAGGTCTGCTAACTTTGCTGATTCACGGAAACTGCATTCAGTAGAAGCTTCTGAAGGACGCGAAGCGCGTCCTCCGAGTAAATCGCCAGAAGCGCCGACACATCCTCATCAATTCCACCGCTCCGATGATTTATTTAGTGTCGCTATAATAACTGCTTTCACAAAAGTAATCTCTTCGGGTAAGCGAGCAAATACAATGGCCGCTTCCAAAAAAAAATTCAGAGTCAAACGGGCGTGGTTTGCATTCCGCACAGCCAATCAGACGTACGAACTACTTTCTCCCACGACAGTCCCTGCTCTCTAGCAGGGACTGAAAAGCGGGTCTGACGAACTAAGTTGAGCTACTTTAGTTCCTGGGGCTTTTTGGTGTGAACGCAAATATATCGTAGTTCTGATGAACTATTGTGGGAAAAGTACACCAAAGTACTCCGGTGTGAACGCACCTACTGTGACCTTTTGACCTGTGCTGGACTATGGTGATTTGTTATATATGAATGCACCTGCCAATTACCTGAGCAAGTTAGATGCTGCGTATCACAGTGCACTGAGATCTTTGACAAATTGTAAAGCACTTACGCATCACTGTATACCAAGGCGGTTTTGCCATCACTTACTGTACGGAGGCTCAGTCACTGGTACATTTTCATTTACAAAGCCATGTTGGATAAACTACCTTCTTCTATCTGCTCTCTGATCTCTCGGCGAATTGAAAGTAGTTATTGCCTGAGATCTCATGCTGTGGTTTTATTAAATGTGCCAAGTGCTAGGACTGTCTTAGGGAAGAAAGCTTTTAGATGTGCAGCTCCACTAACTTGGAACAGTCTGCAAAAAGAATGGAAAATTACCAATCTGGTACCACTACATGTTTTTAAAGCTCGGTTGGATGCGACACAATCAGATGCTGTTGGTACCTGTACATGTGGATAGATATGTAAATTGTAATCCCTGTAATCTTTGCTGTATGATGTCCTTTTGTTGTTCTGTTGTTTATGTTTTTATGTCTTCATGTGGAACCTACTGCTGCAGGTCTCCCTTGAAAAAGAGATCAATGATCTCAATGGGATTTCACCTGGATAAATAAAGGTTTTGAATTGAACTGATATGAGTGGACAAATATGCTTTATGCAAATGTTTGTTTATTATCATTGGAACAATGACAAATATTCTCCTGAATATTTTCAATACAACAACCTGGAACCTCTCTCTCTCTCTTACACTCTCTCCCAACCCTGCCTACTTCTTTGCACTGAACCAGTTGCTCAAACAGACAAGCCTGTTTACAGTTGTCGGTGAAATGCCGCTCCTCTGTCTTCATCTTCAGTCAAAGCATGAGACGTTCCCACTATGGGTCAAAATAATGCGCTGTGATGTGCAGTCGACACGTTGGATGCGATATCTAACGCAGCCCCTCGTCCTCCACGATGTTAAGCTGTAGCCACCCATTTAGCTATCGCTGTTAAAAGCTTGCTGCTCGTAGAAGTGTCCAGGCGTCTCCCCGACAAACTTTCAAGCGTGGTCTGCCGCAAGCGAGCGGCAGGAGCGGGGCTGTCAGCATCAGCTGTGTGCTTGGCTTGCTGTTTAAAACACCTTTTTTTATATCCATATCTCTCGCTAGAATCCCCCACCATCCAACTAACAACAACAACAACAACGTCAAGCCTTTGGGCTCTGAAACTACGGGGCGGGCCAAGGACAAATACACATGCGTTAATCGCACGTTAAAATAATTAGTGGCGTTAAAAAATGTTTGCGTTATTAACGCGTTAACTTGACAGCCCTAGTTTATACTTTACTTTTTTAATTTGTATTCTTATTTTGCCAGTATATATTCCATGTGTACTATCTGTGGTACTGCTATGACACGTGAATTTCCCTACAGGGATTAATAAAGGTCCATCTTATCTTATCATCTTGTCCTCTCTGAGAAGAGCAGGCAGACTCCTGACTGTAAGATATGACACCAGCACCACAATGTATAACTGTAAGCTCAATTACACCCTGGTTTAGATGGTGCTTATCAGACAAACGTAAGCTGGATGTGGGACCTGTCTGTTGAGCAGTGTTTGTGGGGGGTCTGTGGTTGAGATGAAGGCTCATTTCTGGAGGGATTTAGGGGGTTATTGAGGATGCTGAATCAATTTCGGACATTTTCAGGATCAAAGATGCCAGTTTTAACCAGAAATGTGCCATATTTGTACTCTCGGTGGGCTGAATTTTTGGTCGATTTGAAAATGTTGAGAACTCAAAACTGCCATTTTTAATCCTTTAAATGTCAGCAATTGATCCTCACCTCACAAACAACACCAACATTGTCCAAATCGGCCAAGCCATTTTTTAAGCTACACGACAGAGAAGTATATCAGAGCATGCTCCTCACACATGCCTGGTGCCCCTGTGTGTGGGATCCCTGCCTCGCAGCCTCTCTCAGATGTGAGGCACATTATCCACATCATTAATTCTCCAATTTGCTGGCTGAAATAGCAGGCTGTGCCTCAGACCCCTCCTGATGGAAACTACCTCTCACTGACCAATGACCTGCTTAATTAAAACTCTTCTGGAAACAGGTGTCACTGATAAACCTCACCCTGCTGTCTGTTTAAGCACAAGCCTCACTAAAAGTCACACAGGACAGAACAAATCAAAGGGTTGAGGGTGTGCTGTACTGCATGTGTCTGATGGCCACTGCTCAGGGATATAATAGTCTTATTCCTTTTTTGAAATTTTTACACGGGCTGTCAATCGATTAAATATTTAATCGCAATTAACAGCATGATATCCATAGTTAACTCGCGATTGATCCAAAAGTAATCACACATATAAAGGTCACCTATTGTGTAAAGTCCACTTTTTCATGTCTTTTATACATAAACATGTGTCCCCTCTGTGCAAAGAGATTCTGAAAGTCTCAGGAACCAACCTCTTTTTGTCCTGATCCATTTATATAGAAGCCTGTCTGAAAATGAGCTGATCAGATTTTGACCACTTTATGATGGCATAACGATTTTTGGGCTTGTGTAACCATTAGCCAATCACCAACCAAGGTAACCCCCCCGCCACCTTAATACCTGAATCTCTTCCTAGAGCACCATTGTGTTATTTTTAACCAAATATCTCTCATGGGGCTTTCACACCAACGCGGTTCCAGGGCCGGTTCGGAGCTAGAGCCTGAAAAGCACCGGTTTTTCCTGTTCATACTGCAGCGGAGCCGCCTCTAAGCTCCGGAATCCGGTTCGTTTCAAGTGTGATTCTGTTTATTTGTACCTTACTTTGACCATCCGTTCGCTGTTATTGATCATTGTGGAGAGCAGGCAGACGTTTTGTTTTGTATTATAGCAGCTATCGGATGGAATCAATACATGGGCTGCACAGGTTGTCATGTCTGACTATCACAAGTAGAATCATAATGAAAAATACGCCGGTAAAATGTGCCTGTAGAAAACGGCTTATGCCACAATAGGATAGCAACAAGTAGTCAAGATAGTCAGTTTAGCTTCGGTTGCTATGCTAACATCACCCATTTTATACCAGAGAAACTTTCATAACAGCGTTGTGATGCCAAACAGTGTCAATTCAGACTGACACACATTCACTTAAGGGGAACTGGGGATATGTATCAGCTGCTTGTGTGACAGTCAGACAGTGAATACTGTCGGTAAATGCCGCTGAAACACATTAATAAACAATGAACCACGGCACTCATTAGAGAAAAGTATAAGGTTGGAGAAGTCGTTATTTAATTTAATCTGGCTTCGTATGATTAAAAGCAACACGATCATCGACCCGACGCAGTCCCCCATTGTTGTTGTTGTAGTAAGCGCCGTAAACGGTGACGTCATGACGCAGCAGCGGCAGCACCAGTCGGGCTTTGGGCGGTGTGAACAAAACGGGGGCTGAAAAGAAAAACCGGTTCCGAACCAGAAAAGCTCTAGAGGAGCTAGAACGGGAATCACGTTGGTGTGAAAGCCCTATCAGAGGGGCGTGGGGAGTGGCTCCTTATTTTCATCTAAAGTAACAGACTGAGGCTGCAGTCCAATAGTCAAAAAATCAGCCCCTAGTCTATTCCTTGACCTCTGAGTGAAACGTCACGGGGTTAAGGGATAGTGGATAGGAGAATTCAAAAGGACTTAGGAGAAGAGACTGCGGTACTTTAGAGAATCCGACTGCACTTTCACTATCCGACGTGTTTATGATGCGCCAGCGGAGGTCATAAATGTGCGTCTGCTGCTGTGGGGAAACTATGGAAACTACAGTTTTCTATCCAGCGGACTACAACATGGATGTTTAATAAGAACGAGGGACTACTGTAAACTCATCTAGAGACTCTGCACCGTGCTCTGATGCTGTTGTTTTATGCTTTATGAACGTGGACAACAGAGAAACATATTCTTCATGACCAAAGTTGGAATTGAAATAAAAAAGGAAAGTGAAACTTATGTCACCCTCTCCCTCCGGTCCACATTAATACAAATGATCCCAATACGTATGATTGTATGAAAAGATCTTCAAATCAATACAAATGTATTTATTATAAACATTAGTCCTTAACATCTATCACTGTGTATATCACCATTCAAACATCTTTTAAAAGTTGAACAAACCCCACACAGCTCAGTCAGGCAGTGGCTCAGTCAGTAGGGGCTTGGACTGTGAGCCGTAGGGGCGCCGGTTCAAGTCCCCAACCAGACCTAAATATGGAGTGTGGACTGCTACTTGGAGAGGTCCCAGTTCACCTCCTGGGCCCTGCCGTGGTGCCCTCGAGCAAGGCACTGGACACCCCCCCACTCCCATTGCTCCCCGGGCGCTGTACAATAGCTGCCCCCTGCTCCTAGTACTAGACTCCTGGTACTAGGATGGGTTCAATGCAGAGGCCAAATGTCACTGTATGTGCTGTGTGCTCTGCATGTGTGACCATTAAAGAGGGTTTCATCCTGATCCCTCCGATTCTATTCTATTCTATTCTAAACACTGTGAAATGTTGACTTTATTTGATAATTTCAGTAAAAAAGTAACGTTCATATTTCGCCTTTTGATTATTATAGTATTGAACGTTCAAAACAAAGCACTTTGGCAAGTTACCGCATAAGTTCTAAAATGCTTAGTAAGCACCGTAACTTTCATGATACTAATTTCTCGGTCATAATCGGTTGTTTCCGTGAACGGCCGAATGTTGTGTCACGGTAAATGTTGCGGCCGCAAGGTATTGTGGGACAGAATGTTCTCCTTTCCTTTCGTAAAGGAAGGTCCAGTGTTTCCTAAGCTAAAGGAGGTTATAAAGGAAGTTTCAAACCTCCTTTCCTTTCATCTAGAGAATTCCAACGGCTCTTATCATGGCGGCCACTGAGGGACTTCCAGGTCATTTCACTCCGTTAGGAAGGTTCCTAAGCTAAATGGACTATTCGACTGCAGCCAGAGAATCAACACTTTTGAAACAGGGCTGAAACAGAGGGGTTTATGGGATGCTCCAATGCATGATCTGTTTGGTATTTCGATCCAAACACTTCAGAGACATGTTTTTTATATATCAGAGACCTATAATATATTGTTGAAAATTAGTATAATAGGGGACCTTTTAAAATCTGTTTTAAATGCACCTTAAAGGGATTTCTTTCAAGTTTTCAATACTCTTATCAACATGGAAGTGGACAAATATGATTGCTTTATACAAAATGTTTATTATTATTGCAACAATGCAATGTTAATTTAATTTAAGGTGATTAGTCAACAAACGAAGCCAAGTGCATTTTCTCAAGTACTGCACTTCTTCTGTCTGGAGGTACTTGTACTTAAGCTGAGTATTTTCATTTCATGCCATTTATACTTCTACTCTACTCCACTTCATTTTATAAGCCAATGCTGCACTACACAAGTCGGAGAGCTTTAGTTCATTTACAAATTCAGATTAATAGGTAATGCAAAATGTAAATCTAATCTAATAAAAAACCTTAACATATTATTGTAGGCTACGACATCCAGCAGAATATAAAGTAATGGAGAAGCTCTGAAAAAAACCTTATAAATACCTTATATATAAAATATACAGTGTATATACAGAACTTCTAGCGGCTATATGTGTGTATATACTGTATGTACACATATATGTGTATGTGCATATTTGTGTGTATATGTACACCAAATCAGGTGTACTTGTAGCTATCATACAGCAGTGGAGCAGATTGTGCACGGCTGTGATTATTCTTGCCGTTAGACCTGGTCTCATATCTCCTCTGTTTCCATCCACATGTTGTTCCACTGGACATCATCCCAAGGTCTGTTAGCGAGGGTTATTGTGACTGTGGTGAGATGCCAAGGCTAGTGCATGACTGCTGCCCCCCCGCTCTTTGGAAAATAAATTGATCTCATCAGTGGCTATGAGCCTTTATAAAAAAAAAATGTTACACCAATTTTATAATATTTTTAGCCCACATCATATTGTAATCTCACACTCATGACCCACTGATGAAGCTGATTTTGGACAGGTTTAATGAAATGTGGAATATGAGGAGGATGCAGAGGTAAAATAGGGTAACATTTGTTATATCTCTCACAGGCTCCGCCCTCTACTGGACTCTATGGGTACTACCTTATCATGCAAGCATTCACCTACTGAGACTATGTTCGGCTATAGACGTAGCCGGCCCCGGGGCAGGCCTACCTGAATGCGCGCGCATCTCACCGTATAAAAGGAGGCCTCGCCTCCTGACTGTCATCCCTTTCTCTTCAGCGAGCGGAAGTGAACACTGAGCAAGAGGTGAAAGAGAAAGAGATTGAAAACAGCATGGAACCACTCCTCGAACACCGAACCTGCCCTGGCCTGATCGCGGGGGCTGACCCGCACCGCCTGTGCTTCCAGTCCCTGGGGCCGAACCACGCCGAGGAGGGCCTAAACCAGTCGCCGGCCTGTAATGCCTGCCGCATGATCCCGCAGCTGAGCCGCCGGCATCGTGGCGAGCATTTCCGGGTGAAGTTCGGCCCGCAGGTGGAGGATCAGGACCTTGAGGTGGTCGAGATGGATGAACTTGATGAGGTGCCATTCGAGTTCACCCTCCCGAGGGGCCGGGTGGCCGTGTTCGCGGAGGGGGAGGGGGACGAGGACGACGAGGACGCTTCGTTGTCTGACACCTTCGGCTCCGGCGGCCAGGAGGGTCCAGCACACAGGTCTGCGTGTCTGGACTTTCCGGCGGTGATGACCCTGGCGGCGGAGCGTGTGGGCTTACTGCTCCCCCCACCGCAAAGACTTGTTACATTTCAAAAGCATATATGGCAATGTTAAGCTATGGTTAGGACAAACAATTAAAGACTCCTTTAATTTAAAGGTCACCTATTATACTATTTTTATGCATATATGATAGGTCTCAGATATATAAAAAACATGTCTATGAAGTAGGGGTGTAACGGTATACGTATTCGTACCGAAATCATTCGGTATGGGCCCTTCGGTTCGGTACACGTGTGTACCGAAGTGTACCGAACGAATATAACGTTAAACGTAAAAAATAAAACTTTTTGGAAGTAATCTCAGGTGCTGCGTCGCAGCGTTCAGTGTAATTTGCTCACATTGGGTTCAACGCGTCATAGAGCGACCAAGTCATTTCATTGGACGAGAGGCATACTATGAGAGCTGGTCACAGGGATGCGTTCAAATTTAGTCCTTAATTTGAGGAACTGTCGAAATGTCGAACGCAGATAAAGTTGAGCTCGAAAATCCTCCAGCATCATTAAAGTCTCCGGTTTGGGAACATTTTGGTTTCGCAGTTACGTACAAGGATGACGGACAAAGACAGGTGGACCAAACCAAAGCTGTTTGTCGGCATTGTTCAACTAAAATTGGTTACGCGGCTGGCAATACATCAAACTTGCACACTCATTTGAAAAGGCATCACCCGTATATCAAAAGAAAAAAGACTGAAGTGCAAACCCAACTCTCACTAACATTTAAAGGTGGGGTATGTCATTTATTTCAGAAACACTTTTTGTTATATTCCATGGAATGCTCTTAACATCCCGATAGCAATGAATATATTAAATGCTTTGACAATAAATACATAAAATGTAATCTGTGGAAGCCGTAATACTGTAAAAAGTACGACCAATCATTTGAGCCGGCCCGGCTAAAATAACTGGATGGCCTACCTGCCTGTCAGCCTTCCATCTGTGCACAAACTTATCTCGTGCCCTCATTGGTCATGTGCGCGTTCATGTGTGTTGGAGGAGGGGCTATGTAAGGAAGTGGCAGATTTTTTCCGGTTGTGTATTTTCAAATTCTAGCGATCTCGAGCTGGTTTCTCCAAAATTACCTACCCCACATTTAAGCCTCCAACACTCGCAAAAAGTTCAGACCGAGCCAAAGCTATTACAAACGCCAAATATCCTTATGTTGCCATGTTAGCAAAGCGCTACCTGGCTGTATCTGCTACCTCTGTCCCTAGTGAGAGGGTGTTCTCCACAGCAGGAGACATTGTTAGTGCCAGCAGATCTGCCCTTTCGGCAAGCAATGTGGACAAGTTAATTTATCTTAAAAAAAACATGAAAATACAATGAGAAGCAAGCAAGTCCTAATGTCAAGCTGGCTGCTTAGGTACTAGTACAGTACAGTTCAAATACACATTATTTCAGTTCATCGAAATGCTGCACCTTAATGTTTATTTTATTATATTTTGTATTTATTTGAGTGAATACATTATTCAGTTTAATAATAATTTAAAAAAAACAACAAATATTTTATGTTTTGTGATCATTTTTTCTGCTGTACCGAAAACGTATTGAACCGTGACCTAAAAACCGAGGTACGTACCGAACCGCAATTTTTGTGAATCGTTACACCCCTACTACATACCCCTCTATTTCAGCCCTGTTAGAGAAGTGCTGATTCCCGTCCGTAGCTTTAAAAAAAAAAAAAAAAGCCGAGACGAGAGCTCATGCAGGAGAATTTTACCCAGGTACTCAGCTAAACGCTGCCGTGATTAAACGCCATATTATGTTCCAAACCACATCAAGTATTATTTCTGAAACAGTATGGAGCTCAAACGCTTTCTCTCTTGTGGGTTTACCACAAGGACAGTACCTTTTATATCCGGCTTTTTTACACATACTCTCTCCAGTACAGCGTTAGCTCTGAGTGTTAGTGATGCTTGCTAATGTAAACACAGACCATATTACTTCCATAACGTCATTATGATACAGCGACGTCTCTGATAGGGTCGTGGGCATAAAGCCAGCCCACATTTCTGATATTACGTCATGACCGCAGCAAATCTCGTCAGCTCCGTTGTACCCCCGTTTTTAGAGATGTGGGTAGAGAGAGGGTTTTATTTTCTGACGCTGCGTGAGTTCCCTGACACACCGGGGACACATATTTACGTATAAAATAAATTAAAAAGTGCATTTTGCATGATAGGAGACCTTGACGCTTGATGCAATGACGTAATATGGACACTGTGCAAACCTGTCAATCTTGCCTGCTATTTTAGCCCTAGTCATTGGTTATGTTGACGATTGGCCAAAAAAAACTTTGCGTCAAGAAAAAAGAAGTTGACTGCAGGCCAGGCCGACCCACAGGTCACCAGAAAATCTCCCAGAGCTTCCGATGGCCAGCCGCCACTTTCCCTAGTTGTGGTTGCCTTGAATTCCTCCTCAAAAATCTGAGTGGATCTGACCCTGTGAAATGTCATGTCATGCTGGGACAGCCTTGTACATTTTGTCAACGTAAAACTGTCCACTGCTCTCAGTTAACTCTCCAAATCAATGCAGGTGCATCAGGTGGATGGTGTGTGCCACAGGGTGATGTCTCAGCTTTTCTTTTGTGATAGGGATGGTAGAATAAAAAGAGTCAGCACAGCAAAATGTTGCGTGTAAAATGTATGTATGGTAGTACGGATGGAATTAAAGCTGGCCATTAACCAGAATTGACCTCATAAGCCATTATACAGTATTACACTTGCTTTTATTTAGGACTCAACAGTTATTTGGATTTAAGCTGCTTGTACCTCTCTGCTGTGTCTCTCCTGTGTTGGGGACCAGTCGATAGAAAGTGGGGCAGGTGGTTAGTTAATAGTTGGCTGAGGTGTTTTTGGTTCCTTTTTTCATTTAATCGTTTATTTGGCAGGGACAATGCACAGTAATGAACACTTACAACATTAAAATGTATCAGTGCCAGATTTAGCTTTGAGCTAATTTCCATCCGCAGTCCCTCACATAAAACATTTAAGAAAATTACATTTTACAAACATAGCAAAAACAAAATACATGATATGCAAAAAGTGAAAAAGAGCAAGAGCAGCATACACACGTATTTACCACCTGGCAGTACACTATAGCAGCAACGACATATTAAGTGCAAGAGATGATACAAGAGATGCATAAAGGGCAAGAGGACATACCTGTGTTAAAGTGCATTTAGCGGTGATTGCACGTCTGTTTGTTTCTCAACCATTCTTTGAGTTGAACTATTGAGAGTGGGACAATCCCGTATCTCAGTTGGGAGGCTATTCTACAAAGAGCTGCCTTTAATGGAGAGGACATTTTGTCCAAAAGTGGTCCGTCTATGGTGGACCCCAGTCTCCTCTGGTTTCTGACCTAGTGCAGCGTCCAGTGTGTTTTTTGTGGATGAATTCCCCTAAGGGAGGGGGGGGCCAGTCCATGTAAACATTTATAATAATACACATACTTTTAAAAGACTTAAAATGGTCAAAACTCAAGAAATGGTGTTTCTCAAGGATGGTCCAGTGGTGGTATGAATAAGGCTTTCTGTCAAACACCTTGATAGCTCTCTTGTACAGCTGTTCTATGGGTTTCAGGTTGGTGGCACAAGCAAACGACCAGTTTGTCAAACAGTATTCAATGTGGGATAGAATCATACAGTGGAGGTATGACTTTGCAGCATTGACAGATAAGAAAGGTCTAATTTGTTTAACATTTTGCAAGTTGAATTTAATGGTATTGGATACTTTCTTAATATGTTTCTTAAAAGTCAAGTCCATTATGACTCCAAGATACTTTAACTGGGAGACTAGTTCTAGTTCTGCTCCGTTTAAAAACACGTTGGATCCTTCGATTTTGACTGGTCGTTTACTGAACATCATGCATACTGTTTTTTTTTACGTTTAACTGTAAGCTAATGTTGTTCAGCCGGTGTTGAACCTTGTCCAAAGCATTTGAGAGACAACATGAGATTATTTCAGTGTTCTTCCCGTGTACAAAGATCACCGCATCATCTGCATACATTTGTACATTCAACTCAGGACATACATTAGGCAAGTCATTAATGTACAGAGAAAACAGTAATGGTCCAAGAATGGAACCTTGTGGAACCCCAACAGGGTTCACAAGGTAGGGGGATTTGGTGCCGTTGACCAAAACACACTGTTTTCTGTTAGATAAGTAAGATTTAACCCACTGTATTGAATCTGCAGAAAAATTGAAATACGTCAGCTTTGTAAGGAGCACTTGGTGGTCAACAGTGTCAAAAGCCTTCCTGAGATCAAGGAAGACAGCACCTACATATGGGCTCGTGTCCAACATACATTTAACCTTTTCCACAAAGACACAGTTAGCTGTCTCAGTGGAGTGGTGAGCACGGAAACCAAACTGCATTGGGTGGAGTGGAGCGAAACCTTTATCTAAATGTTTGGTGATTAGTTTTGACACCCATTTCTCAGCTATCTTAGGGGAGGATGCTGATTGGTCTGTCGTTGGACATTATTGCCTTATCCCCAGATTTAAAGATCGGTGTCACCGTGGCCACCTTCCAGGATGATGGAACTTCCCTCGTGCTGATAGATTGATTCACTAGCATACTAATTGGTTGTATTAGACTGTCGATATGTGTCTTTATAAAGTTGGTGTCTAAATCATCTGCATCCCTAGCCTTAGAACCTCTTAACCCTAAGATTATATTTTTTACCTCCACCTCTGTGATTTCCTCCAGGTCAAAAACGGGGTGTATATTCACAGTCGGGCTAGGTGAGACCTCAGATGGCGGGAAGAGCTTTGTGATGTCCAAAGCACTATTTATGAAATACTCATTGAGAGAGTTGGCCAACACTGCAGGGTCTTTCATCAGGGTATCATTGATTTTTTATTCTAAAACATTATTTTCCTGTTTGGTATGTTTACCTAATAGTTTATTTAAGATTTGCCAAACTTTTTTACCGTTACCTTTTGCACCTTCAATTATGTTGATGAAGAAGTTCGCTTTGGCCTGTCTTATTGTTTGTGTTACCTTGTTACCAGCATGAGTGAATTTCTGTCTGTCAGTGGATAGTCCGGATTTCAAACTCTGCTTCAGTAGGTGGTCTCTGGATTTCATTAAATTCCTGCACTGTAGATTGAGCCAGGGAAGATGATGTTCCTTCCTGTCCTTAAGGCACCCTCTCCTTGAGAAGGAAGACATTGTATCATTCATTTTAGATATAAACAAATTACTGTTTTCACCAATATCTTCAGAGGACAGAGTGCCCCCCCATGAGTTTTACCTGATCATGGAAATCCACCTTAGCGGTGGGTGGTCGATATAGGCAAATCATGGTGAGGGACATTTCCTCAGATAGTGTGATTTCCACACCAACACAATCAAACTCAATATTAGCTGGGAGTGCAATCTCCCTACAAGTTATGATATTCCTCACATAAAGCAACACACCCCCTCCTTTTCCCTTCAGTCTGTCCTTCCTAAACACATTATATCCTGACATAGATACAAGAGTGGATGGTGACGACTGTTTTAGCCAAGATTCAGATATTCCCAAACAGTCAATATTGGACTCAAGGAGGAGATGTCCTAGCTGTTCATGTTTATTGCAAATACTGCGGAAATGTAAATGTCCACTGAATAGTCCCTTCGGCTTGCACCGAGGATCCCACACTATTTGAGCTTGATTCACTGTTTGAACATTTTTTGTGTAACGGTGTTTTTTAAATACCGGATTTCTAGGCTTTACCTCGGTGCAGTTGTTGACAGTGGAGCAGACAGAGCTAGCTGTTGGTTTGTGGTTCTCTGTTGCTAGGCTGCTAGCCATCGGCGCGGACCCATAGTCCTCCGGCAGAGCTAGCTGTTCAGCTAGCTTGCCTCGTCTGAAGCCAGCCGGCGATGCGTGGATCTTCGCTGCTAGGCCGCTAGCCCCCGGCGCGGACCCGCAGTTCTCCGATGGTGTGGGAGCTATCCGGCCTCTTCTGAAGTTAGATGGTTGTGTGTGGATCTCTGCTACTCGGCTACCAGCCCTCGGTGCGGACCCGCAGTCCTCTAACGGTGTGGGTAGAGGTCCTGCTGCTAGGTCGGCAGCCGTCAGCGCGAGACCGCAGAGACCCGCTGGTGGTGCTAGCTGTTCAGCTAGCCAGTCTCTTCGGAAACCGGCCGGCGGCGTGTGGAGCTCAGCGGCCGGGCCGCCAGCTGTCAGGTCAATGGAAACGACGCCGGGACCCGGACACGGGTGGATATCTCCCGAGAGCAAGAGACACAGCAGAGCCAATAGCCCAATATTCTCCTCTTTTCGTTTGTGTCCCTTTTTTGTGTTGGAGAGAGTCTGCCAGGAGTGCCAGATGAATGAACTGTAGATTACATGCCGACCATGGCCGAAGTGCTTGATATTCAGCCATGTTGCTGGTGCAAATAATGATGTACCCCCCGTGTGTTGTTTTACCAAGGGGGCAAGATGAGTGGTGTAGCCAAACAGAGGCCCGAGATTCAGAACAACCATGCACAGATAGACCGCTGCCACTGCGCCCGAACTGCCCGCCGCCATCTTGATTCTACACATGAAGGGCATCCATGACCCTGTTGTCAATCAAACAAGACTCAACAGGTGTGTGCTGGGCGGTTGCAGATGTGTAGCACTGAGTCACGGCTGATAGAGACTTGGCTTTGAAGTGAGAGCTCTCATTAGCTTGTATGTTTACATAATTAATATTGCAGTTCTGGTACTGACCCTAGATTTCCAGTAGCTTGTATGATTACTTGAACAATATTGCAGTTGTTTTAAGTTAGGTTGCTTTTTAAATCATTTGAAACAGCACTTGGACAGGTCTGGATGATATTTACTATCGCAAACTACTGAGAGAGGAGTAACATTTTACATCACCACAATTTTCAAATTTAACAGATCATTTACAAGGGTTGTCATGATTTTGGATTTACTGTTGTACATTCCAAAATAATATGGTTCTTACATTACACTCTTTACCGTGAACGTTTTTAAAAGAAGAATTTATGTCTTATGAATTATGACTTTCACTTTCTCTTTTTAACTCCAGGATTGACATTCATAGCAGAATAAGTGGTCTCAATACAACATTTAAATCAAATAGTTTCCTTAAAATCAAACATAAAAGTGGATTTGGTTCTATATTTGTTTTACGATGACTGTCCTGTGAAACAAGAACACACTGAAACGCTTCTCACGATAAGAGAAGGCGTGGCAGGCTGCTGGTCACTCAGGAGCAGAGCCAGTAATGTCTAACACTGCGCGCTGCCAATTTCCTCCCAGACTAGGCGGGTATCCTCACTTGGAGAGGGGGTGGGGTTTTGCGTGGGGGGTACGCTACACTGACCACTAGAGTAGAGAAGGGGGGTGGGCAGAAGCCAGTGAAGGGAGAAGCTACCCTGAAGAGAGGTGAGAACAGGGAGGGGGTTCCAATTGTTTTGTCTAGAATTCCTCAAGCACAACTACAAAGATGTTGTAGGGGCCAAAAGCGCTTTGGAAAGATTCCAAAAGAAGAAAATGATTGTTGGATAAACCGTCCCCAATTCGCCACTTTCTCACCACCACCGGGGGAGGACGACCTCTGACCCCCGATATCAAAGTACATGGTGACGC